>NC_056736.1:323036242-323143742 GCF_019279795.1 Protopterus annectens
GGGTAGTTACATTTGGAATGTGGAGGCCATTGAGCCCCCACATGGGAACAAAGGGAACTGGTGCCCACCTATTGACAGTCACAACAGCATCTACATGGAAATAAAGGTGCCTGGGCTGTGCGCTGGGCAGGAGGGACATGCATGTCGAACCTTGTGTATGTGCACTGCATGCCTCCAGGTGATGTAGCACATACCCTATGTCACTGTGGACCCCCCTATGCCCGATACCCGCGACCTACCTGGGTGACAGACACACGTCTTTGTGTGCTCCATGGGCGGGCACCATCCCCTAAGGTGGTTCCACATGAAGGTAGTGATGTAACAGTAGATAATGAGGTTCCATGGTGGACCACAGATGTGATGTGGACTGGTAACATGTGCACATTAGGTTGGAGTGGTGTTCCTGCTGGCAAATAACCCCTACACATACTGGTGTGTAACTGTCATGGAACATATGTGGGCTGTAATAGTCCACACAATCCCAGAACATGTCCAACAGCATGCATAGATATACCCAATACTACAGAATGGCAGATATGTAGCAATAACATAGCAGGCCTACCACATGCATATGTGGAAACATACTGGCAGTGACAATGGCATGCAGGTGAAATACCCTGTAACAGCCCTGCAACTCTAGTGTCCCCACAGGGAGCATGTCTATAACCACATAGCAGAAAGTGTTGTACAATACAATATATGGCCCAATGGTACACATACCGGATGCATACCACTAGTGTAGTGTGAACATTATGTTGGAGCTGATATGGTGACGGGAGAATAATATGTGTATTGTATTATGGTAAACTTGACATATGAGTTGCTCAGACATATTTCCATCATTATGTCTTTCAGGGAGTATGGCACACGAGAGAAACCCCGCATACAGTGCCGCTGAGGAGGAGATCATCCTCACCAGCATCATCCACAACTATCAGCTGCTCTTCTCACGGGCAGGCATGGATCAGCAGGAGAGAGCAGACATGTGGACTGATGTTGTCTGCAGGGTCAATGAGTTGGGGTTGCACAGTCGAACTTATGAGCAGGTCCTCCACCATTGTAGTAACCTGCTCCGGCAAGTACAACATCGTGCCACTGCCATGCGGGGTGACCACCATGCAACAAGGGGGGGGGCATAACATCCACCCCTCCTCCTCAGAGTGGAGGAGCTGCTCATCAGCCTGGTAGCACCTGCCCCTCCCACAAGCGCTCCAGACCTATACGGTCATGGAGGTGAGTGCTACTCACACACCACACATTGAGCATGCAGTTAAGGTTCCAGGGCATATCAGTAGACTACTGCAGTGTATACATCTGTACAGGTAGACCATGCATGTATGAGATGTGGGGTATATTGCTGTGTAGTACTGATAAGCAGTAATGCATAAACTGTAATACTGTGGACTTCAGCTTTTGTTGTACTGTAATATTGCAGCCACCCTGTAGCAATGCCACAGCTGTGGCCATTGACATCAACTCTATCCCATGTGAATGTAGGTACTTTTGGGATACCAGCAAGGCAGCGGCCGGATGCTGTTGAGTATGGTTTAAGGTTATGCTTGGCGATTCACTGTGCATGTCATAGTTAAGGTGTAGGTCTTGTATGCATCTAACACACCTACCCATAATGCATGCTGTACATGTGCGCTGACACAGCACACACCTCACTAATGGGTTTACCAGCCTCAAACACATGCAATACACAGTCCATCTCAGACAACTGTGGCTACACTCCAGTGCACATTGCCCAAGCACAGCTGACATCTGCCCAACATACACAGCTATGTCATACACAGAGCAGTTGAACATGCTACATATAATGACATCCCACTCCCTCTGCTAACACACATTTCAGGGTCCTAAACCTAATCAACACATTACACAGAACATACTGGAGGGATAGGGCCCTGTCCTGGGGAATCACCATACTCTGGAATGGACTACGCATACATGTCAGGCAATGCTACTCATTGGCCCTCTTGAAAGAAACACTTGGCAATTGGATGGGGAATGAGGAATACACCCTGGGTAGCATGTGTGTGCCACAGCCTGACACAGGGGGGCATAGGGGAATATCATTAGTGGGTGATGCATGGCAGGGAACCCCTGTGGCTAGTCTTATGTAGGCCCCAGGAACAATAGACCAGTACTCACCTATGAACCTATGTGTACCACAGGCAACATCATCCAGGGCCCAATCATGGTCAATAATGGTCTCTACACTCACCATAGGTACAGTACAATGTCTCTGGTTGGTCTAATGGTAAACTACCACTCATACATGCACCACTGATGATGACATATGTGAATACACATCAAGCAGTCACTAAACACGTGTCCACATGTGATCCAGGAACACACAGAGACTGTGAGCAGCAGCAGAAACACACCTGACACACAGCTATACATCCTGCAATGGTGTGTACACCTGTGAAGCATGGTGCACAGTACATGCCAGGGTGCTGAAAAGATGCACAGCAATGCTGTGGACATGGGTCCAGTGGGTTCCAGGGGGAGGGCCATCACTTGCAAACAGAAGCCATGCATCACAGCCATGTATAATGTTAGTAACGGGGATTGACTACAGTTGCACTGCATGCTGTTTAACCCCACATGTCCTGCATGCTGACATGTGTGTAATTACAGTTATGTGTGTGATACTGTACTGCACCATCGCATGCTATTGTGTGTGTTATGGGGTTGCGAGAGCTGTCTGTAGATGCTGTCTGGTATAGTGTATGGGTTGCCATGTATGTTGACTGCATGTGTGTATGTGTGTGTGTGTGGCCATGTCTGCACATGTGTGTGTGTGTGTGTGTGTGTGTGTGTGTGTGTGTGTGTGTGTGTGTGTGTGTTTACTGTTTAGCTGTGTTGTACAGGTCTTACAGTCTGTTCCCTGTTTTCCCCTCACAGGTAGTGAGGTGGGCAGGGTCCACCCGCAGGGTATCTGATATCACTGATACAGACACTGACTATGAAGATAGGTGTGTAGAGGCAGAGGAAGGGATGTCAGGGGCTGCAGCTGGGCCACCAATTGCAAACCCACACATAGCCACACCACCCATGCACACAGTCACACTGCCTCTACACACCTTATCACCATTGGCCCTAGCTGAGGGACAGCCTACGGTTGGCATGGGCTAGGACAGTGTGGTATCTATGGCACATGTGTCAGGACACAGCAGCCATAGCCAGATGTCTGGCGGGGTATCACATAGGCAGATGTACAGGGGTGCTCATAGGAGCACTGCTGGTCATCATGCCCCTGGCAGATGTGCAACATCTATTTCAACCACATGCATGTTCCAGACTGTCATAGAGGTGCAGGCATGAATGGAATAGTACACCAAGCAGGGTCTAAGGGCGCAGAGGGCTCATCACACCTCTGTAACTGACAACATCCGTGACCTTGCAGGTGCCATCCGTAATTACACCAAGGTCATGGATAGATGGTGAGGTGAGACATTGGAACTCATCTAAAATGTCATGTCCATGTGTCAGGACAGGGTGGGATGGTTGCGAGGGCCACGTGGATGTATGCCAGCAATACCTGCAGCTGGAGGTCACCGTGGATGTCCTAACAGTCACACCCACTCCTGTAGTGGCAGAACCAGCCCCAGCACTGTGGGGGGGCTGTCCATAACCCATCATAGCAGACCATGTGCACATAGCCCTGGCCAGTCCCAGGAGGGACCTGGATCCAGTGGATGTCTGTCAAACTTGGGGGACAGTACTCGGTCTGGCTCTGTACCTGATACTGCCTGTTGTACCCCTGCCAGGCACAGGTCCTGTGTCCATGGCCAGAGACAGTGAACTGCAATCCCTGCCAGGTACAGTCTGCAGCTGTCCCATAATTCCCTGTACAGGGCAGCCACATGGAGGAACTGTGTGCATGCAGACACACACACATAAACAACAAACCTAGGTTAACCACATACCTGCACACACATCACCAGTGGCCCATAACAATACTCAGCCCCCTCACACACACACACACACACACACACACACACACACACACACACACACACACACACATGTTGTCAATTGTATGGCTCAGCCTAGGCCTCTGGCAAACCAACAACACACCCTGTTCATATGATGATACCTGTGCCACTGCTGACATCCATAACATCGATGCAGGGACAGGCTAACATGGTTCTGATGCACAGGGTGACTGTACAACAGTGTAGCAATGGAATGATGTGTAGCATGTTGTCAGCAGTAAAGTGAAATGCTAATATCTTGGAAGGTGTAGCTGTGCAGCCATGATGCATCGTAGCTTTAATTAACAATGTTGTATTGTTGTCACCAGTATCTGTTCAGAATGTGTTATGTTTGTCCATGTGCCACATAGCTGATGAGTGTAGTGGTGTCAGCAGGCCTTCTACAATGGACACCAGTAAGTGTAGTGGGTGGTACACATGCCACAGCTGGGTACAACACGCAGTGCCTTTGGTTAGGATGCAGTACAGGTACAGGACTGTACACATGGAGGTATGTCCCCATGCAGGTAGCACATCTGTTGCACATGTAATCCCACCAAGACAGGATAGGTACAACCACACAGTCCTATATATGCAGTCTGCAATGTGGATGGCATTGAACATGCTAACAGCAGGATGTATGTCCCTCTCCCGACTCTACTGCTATCCTCACCTAAGTAACATGAGTGTGCCAATACCGGTGGCATAGCCCTACCGTTAGGAGGGTGTGAGGCGCTCAACTACTGTGAATGGTGTAGACAACAACTAACAACCTGATTACATACACTGTACAGTATTACAGACAGCTATGTGGGGGGATAGATGCAACAGTAACTGCAATTATGTCAGTTGTGTCCACAACAGCCACACCCAGTGAATTATAGCAACCCCAGTAGTGCTGCACACCTCAACAGTGTAGAGGAGGGCATTGACACATCTATGACCTGTGAAGGATTGTATGCCCATGGGATGGCACCTGTGGTATGTTGGCATATTCCAAGCAGTCCTGGTGGAAACATATCCTGTGAATGGAGGTAGATTCCATAACAACTACACACATTCCTACAAGTGGGAAGGTGTACAAAAGCCTGCTATGATCTACATAGGCATTGTGCACCTCTTAACCCTCATCTACACCTGTCATGATTGGGTTAAGGAGGTATACCAGGTTCAGGTTGTATTCTCTGCCTTTGACAAATCCAACATTGGTGGGGTCCTGTATATTGAGATAACCAGTGACATTGGCCATGGGTTCATTGTTGGTATGTTCCATGTCCCTGCAGACCACAGTCATCAGGCTACCGTGTGGTAGTTAACAGCTGACATGGTGTGTTTGTGGATGTCCTTGCCAACATTGGTGAAACCATTGTCAGGTGTAGGGCTACTGGATTGTATGAGGGACCACAGCTACTTACTGTACCTGCCCAGGGGGTTCCCCCAAGCATGACATGTCATTTGACTGTACTGCATAATATGTTAGTAATACCAGCCTTACATCCTACAGGTGGGATGGGGTACAGTTAACATGTACTGCCCTTGTCGTGTAGGGTCCTGCTTATGGGATCTGCTAAGGTTGGTGTTGTATTGCAGGCCAGACGTATTTGGCTGGGGGGATACCTATCTATGCCAGATGTATGCTGTTTGGGTCTCTCAAACCCATCAATGGAGCATGTGGACATATATGTTGTGGTTACATTCCCAGTTCCATCTACAGATGTATGTCCATATATGCCTATATTGATATATATGTGTTCACCTTTGATAGGGGGACAATCATTCCTTCGAACGGCCCTTTCTGAAAACCGAAAGGTCTAACCTGTCATTTCTTACTGCACCACAGTTAAGAGAACTGCAGTTCTAAAGGCACCTTCACTGACACTCGAACTGCAAGTTGGAATACATATCATAATGGTGGGGGACATGACTCCCTGCACCCCCCTCTGGGGAACTGGGCCCCCCACAACTCCCTATTGTGATATATGAACTCCTAGTGTGCACTACAGTGGGGATAGGCAATTATTCCCCATCCCCACTATAGTGGCATCCACAACCAAATTGCCTAATCTACAATGAGCGAATGCATACTGACATCCGCACATTGCACATTTTATGCATGTATTGCAGGATTGTGCAATGTTGAGAACATACTTTAGGCATACCAGCTTCCGGACACATGGATTTCTCCCTTTGAAAGGTGAGCCATATATTTGCTAACATATATGCATTCCTAGTGCTGTCTATATGTGGACATGTCGATATATACATATATATCGATGGCTGTATGCGTATCTATGTATATTTGTATGTATTGGCTTTTATATATATATATATATATATATATATATATATATATATATATATATATATATATATATATATGTATATAGATATGTCTATACCTATATCTACATATATAGATATGTTATATCCATTCAATGATGAATATATATACACACACAAATACATGTACATAGTAGAATACATTCCCTGTAGTGTTGTATACCTTTGCTGGATGATATGTATGTGGAAACATCATAATTATGCATATTTGCCATGGCTTAGTGGTAAATCACTTTGTGTATGATGTGCAGGGTCCTGGTTACGAGCCTTGCTGAACTTGTGTATTTTGTTGCTGGGCAGAACACACAAACCTGCTTACAACTGCTTTATGGTGCCTTAATCACTCTCTATCCAACGGGCCATGTTCTGGCCAGCAAGAAATTAAACAACTCTGCCAAGGCTCAAACCAAGGACGCCGCACACCTTAGACAAATCGATGTACCACTAAGCCTTGACAAGTACACAGAAATTCAATGTTTGAGAAACATATCAGCCAGTCCTGTCATGCAACAATGCAGAGAATGTATACCAACATCTAGATGTCTGCGTGTGTAACTATAGTGCAACCTTAACAGATACAACATACCCATATATGTATAGATACACATGTATTCAAATATATATGTTGTTTTATACATATATATCGCTATCTATGCACATATACCTATATATCTGTTAGCAGATAAATATATCTATATAGGTATATATGGCCATACATCTGTAGATAGCAATTTCAGATAAACAAATACACCTATGTCCACATGCACCGTTAATGGGGTTGAGAGGCCCCACACACTATCCATCTTGTACAAATAGGCATTCCCCCACAGCCAAACACCTGCACCCGGCAATACACTACCAAGTACAGTCTGCCTCCCACAGGACATGTAATATGTGGAAGCTGTCAACGTCCCCAGGATACAGATACACATACACATATATGCTGATACAGATATACATACATATATATATATATATATATATATATATATATATATATATATATATATATATATTTATATACACATGTGACTACACATACACAGGCAGCCAGTATGCCTACAGTTAACACCTGAACAACTAGACACTGTATGGGCTAAACATGCTAATATCAATCATTGCCTGCAACATATACCCATAGCAAGGTCATAGGAAAGACACCACACACAGGTTTGCAGAAATGGAACTTTGTTAATTGTGTACCATAACGGTCCTATATGCCATATCATATAGCTGTTCAAATACTGACAACCATATAAACGGAGTACTGCAACTGTGAAACAGTTACCACACAATCAACAGTATGTAGTGCAGGTGTGTAGTTCAGCAGCCTCTATCTACCCTCTGTACAAACTCTGTAGGAGGTAAAGACATTTTGTGATCATATGGGTTGTACCCAGAACATAACAAGGCATAAAGTACAGAACAGTCTGTATTGCAGGAGGTGGTAGGCTTGCAGTACCCCAAGTCATGTAAGTAATTGCAATATTAGTATACGGTACTGTACATCCACATACCTTGTGGCAGCTCACCCCTGATACCCCCACATTTGTAACAGCCTAGGTCATTTATGGTGCTCCCCACATGGACTCTATAATACAAAACCATATACCACTGTTACATACACTGGCCTCTGCAGTGCATAAGGGCACACATGTGTTGTGTAGGTGATACCCACACATATATGGCCCCAGCCCCAGTGTATGTGCAGGGGATACAGCAGCAGTGTACTAATGGCAGCAATGGCAGTGTGATATACTCACAGCCCACTACAGAACAACCCCCAACAGCATGACAAATGTGCACAGCGTGGTATGTAGATGGGGGACAGAGGCTGGAACACAGGCATATATGTGGAACACTGTTGCCATACACTAAGCAAGGTGCTGGTGTTACAGGATAGTCTGCAATATACCCTTAGTCAGGGAATTGAGGTTAGCTATAGACATGGATGTAACCATGTACTGGTAGCATGCAACACACACACTGCCAGTCTCTTATCTGACACAGGTCTTGCGTGGTGGATGGACAACACATGATAGGCATTCCTCTTCCCAGCAAGAGGTTAGGCCCACAGTAGGGAGCAATGCAGACAGACTACATTCCAAGGTACACTAGTATGTACACACACACACACACACACACACACACACACACACACACACACACACACACACACACACACACACACACACACACACACACTGTAATACCAGTACTATACAAAGCATTACACAACACTACCCACAGTCTTTATGTAGTTCCTGAACCTCTTACAAATATGTGTCCACTCTGAGTGTGCAAGTTCTCCTGTAAGAGGTACTGCTACCTGCTGCCTATATCACTGATGCCCACACACAGGACAGATGTCCATCACACAGGAAATGTAAAGGGACCATGGCCACATGCTGTAGGGATTTATAGTGGGTGATTGGCATGACAGTGGTAATTCAATGTAGTACACGTGTTATTATATATATGGCTATCTGGATAGGTATATGTACATATATTTCCACCATGTGTCCTGGACATGGAGTGTAGCCGTACCCCAGCCCCTACAGTTCCAATGTCATAGTGCAAGGGATGTCAGGTATGTATAGCAGGTATATTACCAGACTGTTGCTACTGTCATTGGGATTGTCTTCACAGACATGGTGTGTGTGGATGCTGAAATTCACTTATAACATGTGTGCCATTGGCTACTGACAGACATCCTAAGGAAATCATTGTAAAGCACCACTGCTAACATGTAATGCCTCTGTGGAGTGCAGCAGAGATACTGGCTACTATATATATAACTTTGGACACACCCTGTATAGTCCAGAGGCATACACATATTCCCTTAGTGCACAACATGTGTACCAGGCCTGACAATATGGATGTAGACAGCCATGTAGATGGGTATAACACATAACGACTGGTATACATTTGGCACTATAGGTGTTGGATTCACACACTCCTGTCTGGCCTGACACATAATGACTGCTAGTACAGGGGTGCCATGGACACATACTACCCACTAGATATTGACATACATCTGTACAGCATCCCACTGCTCTGTCTGACATACATGACATTTAAGGGAGGCCTGGCAGCAGTACATCTGGCAAGCATCTGCACATGACATCCCACTGGTTAAGTACACTAAGCTGCTAGGCATGTAACAATGCACTGTGCAGGCTACAGTCAGACTGGCTCAACACTGGCCTACATCTTGTATGTGGGAATGTGCATGTACCTGCATATATAGCAGGCTCAACAGCCATGTCACAGCACAGGGTAAGATACACCTGTGTGACAGTGCATAACCACAACCAATGTGAACACAGTCACAGCCACATATGGTAAGCTAGCATAGTATTACAGCATATGGACTATCTGTTCTACACCATCCTCATATGTGCCACTCACAAAATGTCCCCACATATACTGGACTGCTACACAGTTTGATCTGATGGCTGTCTGTGGTGTGGGATATGTGTGTATGGCCCTACAAACATGTATGGCAAAACGGTACTATACAGTGGGGCAGCATGTAACATCTGATAGAAGGGGAGCTAGGACAATGACATCTACAACAGTCTGTACACAGGCTAAAGTACATATTAACAATACACACACTTCTGACATTCACCATCACTACACAGACCTCAGTACTGTACAAACATCCACAGAATTTCCAGCTTATGTCATGAAATATAACCCCTACTGTACATGACATGTGTATCAATCTGATATATCACTGGCTTGTTATCAAATATGGTGACACTATTTATAGTGTACAGCACATATGCACCACTTCATGCATGCCATATGTACAAACGTTGACAGTGGTGTGGCTGACAGCACATACACAGGGCCAGTATAGGCATGTTGCAGTGATAACCTTGTATATTTTCCATTGTAATGGTGTTTGTTGCAACATATGTTCTGTGAGGGATATGAAGTCAGTAACTGTCACAGCCTTCATCATCTACAAACTGCAATCCTCACACTACCGTCTGTATTCCACAGAGAGATGCACTGTGGCTAACACATGAAACCATAGGCACAACACTGCCCAGTCTGCAGATGGGGATTCCTCATATACATGGAATTGACATGGCAGGTATTACTCCATGTATGACAGGCATATCCAGACAAACACTGTTAAACCAACGTTACTCCAAATGCAGTATAGCAGCGCTTACAGTCTATAGTCAGGTCAGGCACATCCCCCTTCTGTTTGTTGCCCTCTTTCCACAGTGTATGTTGTTAGAGGTAACCCCCAATCCATCTGAGATGCTGTTTTCCAAACAACAGATCTAGTTCCTCCTCACAGTGACTGAAAAGGCCCAACACCACCATGGTGTTCCTAGGTATTGGAATGTGTTTACATGCAATTGGCTATGGGATTGTTACCACAGCTGTTTCACATGCAATCAGCTAAGGGAGGGCTGCAATTTGTGCAGTGCCCATCAGCTGATCATGAGCATCACGTAAAATACACATGCTGCTGCCTAAGCAAGGCAGGTGTGGGTCTCCACATCCACCAGAGAGGGAGTGGGGGAGGCAGACAGAGGCAAATACATGTCAGGGAGGGGTGGGAGTGTAAAACTGAAGCATAACTGTATCACACACCTACAAGCACATGGCATCAAACCCCTGTCAACTATGTGGTGCTATCACAGTTCGAGGCAGTTATTGGATGCACCATATGGGTTAACTGATGTGGAGCACTCAGAACATATATGTGAGGGTGAGTGACATCTGCAATAGGGATAAAGTAGATGTACTGTAGGTGTCATACACATGCCTGTATGAATGAACAGGTGCCAGCATCAACACAGGCACACTCACACAGGGATGCACACACATTGGCACACTTGGCAGGGCCAGGAGTGCAACTCATCACTAGTGGGATTGCCACAACATATCAGTGTGCAGGTATCACATGCACCACATGGGTCATAACAAGGCCGTATGGGCAAAGAGTATGAGGAGATGTCAGACATCAGACAGCATGCTTCAGTATGCCCTGGGGGTTGTAATGAGTGTGGATGTGGACATACACACCATACAACACACACACACACACAAACACACAGGGTGCCAGTTCTGACATGCATGGGTGCATGTCTACACGGGTGTGTGGTGGTCAACTGTGTCAGCAGGCTGTACAAGGGTACGCGATGGGTATACCTTGGCATCAGGCCACATGACAATGGTCTGCATTGTGGCTCAGGCCTGTAGTTACTACATTTGCCCAAACAGGTGTGTATTGTATCCCCCATCCAATCACCTGGGTGACTATTGTGTGTGGTTAATGCTGTACACCACATGCCATGTATGTATTCCTTAGTCCATTACATGGATGATGTCTGGGATGTGCACACCTCCCACATGCATGTACAGTGACATGTGGAACTGTACCTGGGGTGTCTGGCCCATGTTGTGAACACAGATTATCATCAGATGTGCCAGTCTTGCCCAACTGTGGTAGGAGCTAGTAATGGGCAGCAGGTTTACCCTTTACCTACATTGATGGCATGCCAACAGCATTCCCTGATATTAGTGTCATCTGACTATACAGGACATATTGTCAGGCATGGAATGTCTGTTGTGAGTCACATGTGAAGGCACCACAGGTGGTGCAGGTTTCCATTGGTGAACATGATAGAGCTGAACTGTCTGCATGTATGTGCATATTGGACAGATGGGCAGTGTGACATGCCCTCTGTAGCCCACTGTTATCACTGCATAGCTACTATCAGTGGCCAGTATGCAGTGTACTACCCACATATTGGCTGCTGCCTAGGCATGTGTGTTCATATGACACATGGATTGAGTGTGTGCTCTGGATAATAGTGGGGTTGCTAACTTGGATTGGCTTGCCTTAATGTCACATGTATGGGTATGGCTTTGCACCCCAGCCTCCTAGCTAATTTACATCTGTTATCCCTGTATGGTTGACATTGGGAAATATAGTACAGCCACCATAAAAGAAATTAGCAAAATCCCGTCTACATTGCCCACACACACCTCTACACAGGATATGAGTTACAAACACACACACCTGTCATGCCTGGGAGTAGAACCCCCTAACTACTTTATTACATGACAGCACTATGCAGTTATAGTACACGCCATGGACATTACTGGAGTACTTTTTCCCCAAAGGTGTATTTCACAATGAATGACATCAGCAGGATTACCAAAGTAGGACATTTTAACTGTACTGCAAGTGACTAGCCTAAAATGCATTGCTCACTACACAGACAGTGAGACACACACAAAACATCCACAACTAACATGTGTGGGTAGAGCAACCCTGACCAAGGTCTATATCACACTGTAGCATGGAGCTGTTATAGGATGCACCACAGGGCTTGCCAAAGACCTCCTTCTCCAAAGATGTATTTCACATTGAATGACATCAGCAGGTTTACCAAAGTAGGGCATTTCAACTGTACTTCAAGTGACTAGCTTAAAATGCATTGCTCCCTACACAGTCAGTGAGACACACACAAAACTTCCACAACTGACATGTGTGGGCATAGAACCCCTGACCAAGGTCTATATCACACTACAACATAGAGCTGTTATAGGCCGCACCACAGGGATTACTAAAGAACTTTCTCCCCAAAGTATTACTTCACAATGAATGACATCAGCAGGATTGGCAATGTAGGGCATTTGAAATGTACTGTGAGTGAGTAGCCTATGATGCATTGCTCCATACACAGACATTGCAACACACACAAACCATCCAGAACTGCCAGGGGTGGAGATGGACCCCTACCACAGTTCAAAATCACAGTACAGCAGTACGCAGTTATAGGACACCCTCCAGAGATTACTGGGCTATGACTTTTCCCACAGGTGTATTTCTAGGTGAGTGACATCAACAGCCATGCCAAAGTTGAGTATATGAATACCAAGGAGTGTGAGTAACCTTAAAAGCATTGTTCATTACTCAGTCACAGACAGATTTACACATACGCACACACTTGCCGAGTTTGGGGTTAGAGCACCTACCTAGCTACTTTAGCAGACTACAGCAGTATGTATTTACAAGATGCGCTACAGAGATCACTACACTATAATTTCCCCAGAGGTGTATTTCTAGGTGAGGGATATCAGCAGCCTTGCCAAAGTCGAGTATGTGTATTGTAGGGGGTATGAGTGGCATAAAAAGTATTGCTCTCTACACAGTCAGACACACACATTCACCAGGTCCGCGGTTGGGACACCTACTTAACTACTTTATCACACTACAGCAGTACGCAGTTAAAGGATGCGCTACAGAGTTTACTGGGCTATGATTTCCCCAGAGGTGTATTTCTAGGTGAGTGACAGCAGCAGCCTTGCCAAAGTCGAGTATGTGTATTGTACGGGGTGTGAGTGGCCTAAAAAGCATTGTTCTCTACGCAGTCAGACACACACACACACACACACACACACACACACACACACACACACACACACACACACACACACACATTTGCCAGATCTGGGGTTAGAACACCTACCTAACTACTTTATCACACTACAGCAGTTACAAGACGCACTACAGAAATTACTGGGGTATGATTTCCCCAGAGGTGTATTTCTAGGTGTGTGACATCTGCAGCCTTGCCAATGTTGTGTATATGAACTGTACTGAGTGTGTGTAGCCTAGAAAGCATTTCTCTCTACACAGGCAGAGACCGAGACATGCACACATACATACACTCAAACAGTTGCCAAGTCTGGGGTTAGGATTACTACCTAACTAGTTTATCAGTACAGCAGTACACAGTTATGGGACACACCATGGGGATTACTGAGATATAGCTCCCCCAAAGGTGTATTTCACATTGGATGACCTCAGCAGGCTAGCCATAATACTGCTATGGGGAGGGCGGTGTGTGCATGAGCCGTAATCCATTCATGTAGGGGCTGACATGCTACATGTGGGCACACACAGGGTCATATGCTACAGGTACGTGTGTACAGCTACTAGGTGACAACTTCCTTGTACAGTCATGTTGCACAGCTGGCACGTGCAACATGCCTTCAAGATGACAGATACTGGTGGCTAGTATCTGCAGTGAGTGACACCTGCACCTCATGTGTTTGGGGCCCTTTGGCTGTGTGCTGGGTGGGACAGGCCTAGATGGTTCCTTGTCATGGTCACCCTCTTCAACACATCTATGTCTGTATACTTTTGGCTTATTATAGTGTTTGTGTCTTTTGGCTTTTCATGGTTAGGGGTCACCACAGCCAAACTCTGGTCTGCTAATGATTGGTAGTTGATTTTTAGGTGCTAAGTTACCAGCCCTGATGCACAACCTTCAACGAAGGTACGCCCATTCACGCATGGCTCCACGCAGAAGATGCTCTAGCTGAGAATAGAACCGGACAGCGTCTTACTTTGAGGCGACAACGCTACCACAGCACCACCACTGCAGATTATTATAATGTGTTCTCCTTAAATATATGTCTGTATTCCTATCCACTGTGTGTGCAAGGCAGGAGTGGTGCATACTGACGTGTCTGCACTGAGAACTGCAACTGACAGATATATCTGATCCACTGCTGTTTGCTGACATGGCCTTCTTGTAGTGTGTGAGCATGCCCAGTATGGGTGTTCAGTATGTTGTTGACTGACATTGCCTTCATTCCTCTAAGTGTGTGAGCATGCCCAGTATGGCCATCTATATTGCATGTGTGGATCAAGTCCAGGTGGTTTGTACTGCGGTGCTAACCTTTGTGTTGTACACCGACAGGTAGCATGCTGTGTCTGCAGGGTATCCATCAGTCATTTGGCATTGACTGCTGCTACATTATTGCATAGCGGGGAGGGGAGACACCAAACTGTTTCTACATTTCTACACAGGGGGGGCACACCTGACTGTTACTATAAGTGTACATAGGATGGTGGGGCACACCTGAAAATTTTACACAGTTGCTAGGACTGTACTGGTATGTCAGGTACACCATTTCAGTCTGTAGTCTTACCTATCATGCTGGCTACAGGCATACCAGTATACTACAGATCGTAGCTTTCACTACTTACATATTAGTTTCTGACTTCTTAACCTTCACAACTTACATCCAACTGGCTGGCGTGCTGTAGTCTGTCTGTGTAGTGCTGGGGTAGGGGTTACCCATGGGGCTCATTCAGAGGCCAGAGTACAGCATTTGTTTGTGTTTGTCTACACCTATACTGCTGGCTGTGACTGTTGTTGGGTATGTGCCCTCCCCCGACTGGCATGTGTGAGTAACTTACCTTGTGGGTGTCCCAGTATTGAGGGTGGTGATGCAGGGCTGCCTATGTCAGGTGCACATAGTACACTCCCTATACATGGTTGAGCACATGTAGTGTCATGTTTGGCATCCCTTTTACTGTATGTGCGAGTTGGAGAGAGGTGTCATTCCCTAGGTCCCTAGTGTGTCAGTGCATGTGCTATGTGTTGCCTCTTGGCCAAGGCCAGGGCATACTGGGCATGCCTCCTTCTGCATACTGTGGCAGGCTCAGGTTGTTCCTCCTCTGAGTCACTCTGCACCTGTGCATGCCTTGGCACTTGTGGGGGGCTGTGTGGCCCTGCTCCATGGTGTTCCTGCTGCAGCTGTTTCTGCAGGATCATATTGTGTAGTATGGTACATACAAGGACAATTTGGGTACATGTAGTTGGTGAGTATTGCAAGGCTCCACCGGATGTGTCCAGGCACCAGAACCATGACTTGAGCATCCCAAACACACGCTCTATTATGATTCGTGTTTGTGAGTGTACATCATTATGGAGTTCTTGTTCGGGTATGTGTGCATTTCTGATGGGTGTCATCAGCCATGGCTCTAGTGCATATCCAGCATCCCCCACTAGGTGACCATGTGGGATGTCCCCATTGGCAAATGTCTGGTACAGCTGCATCTGATGCCAGATGTGGGAATCGTAGTAGCTTCCAGGGCAGCCAGCACACACATTCATTATTATGCCCTGGTCATTGCACACAATGTGGCAGTTGATGGAGGGGAAGCCCTTGCAGTTGATGTAGACCCTACCCCGCTCAGCTGGTGGTGCTTTAATGCATATGTGCGTGCAGTCTATTGCACTCACTACCTCAGAGTATTCTGCTATTTGGTGGAAGAGACGCATATTGCTGGCCAACGCCTCATGGGTGATGGGGAAATATACATGCTCACCGACATGTGCTGACATGGCATCCAGAAACTGGTGGAGTACCCTGGATGCTGATGCCTGTGAAATCCCCATCATATACCCAGTTGGCCTTTGGAAGGTACCTGTAGCTAGTATTCTTAGGCCTACACATACCTTGGTATCCACTGGGAAGAGTTCCCCTCTGTTAGTTCTGTGTGTGAGGCGTGACCAGCACAGCTCAACAATTTGCTGTAGGAGGTCCCTGTCCACCCTATAATGCTCCACTATCTCCAGCTCATTTAGCCCTTGGTAGGTTATCCTGGGTCTGTATACTCTTCTCCGTCTCCTCACTGTGGGTTGCTCAGCAGCATTCACATCCTCACCACCCTCAGCCTCTTGCACATGCTAGTTTATGATAGCAAAAGCAGCCCCTAACCATTTTTTTCTCTTGCTTTCATTTTGTAAAATGTTCCTGTCTGTATACACCAGTGGAGCAGAGTTTTTGGGAAAAACAAGGGGAAAGGTGTTTGCATAGATTATAGTGGTGTGCTGGGCTGGGCTGGTCTGCTGTCTGTGTAATTTGGCTGATTCTGATACATTTCACCTGTCAGCTAAGCTAGTTCTCCTTAATTACCTTCCTACTGCTGTTTTCCCTTCCCATTGCCTCCCTGTTTAGGCCCATGTGCGCGCCGCGTAAACAGAGTGCTCATATGTGCACAGAGCTGCTTTTTCCTGGTTTAACTTCCTTTTTCTTTCTGTAAAACCTGGTGCGTGGAACGCACACCCGCTTAGACTTTGTAAAGTGTACTAGGCATGTTTAGACACACCCCTAGCTTAGCTGTGCTAACCTAGGAGCAATCCTGAGCCACAGGTCTCCAATCCACTTACAGTATACCTGACACCCCCCGCCCCCATGATGTCACCTATATCCTAGTCTTGCACCCAGCTCTTTATACTCTTACACTCTTGGAACCTGCCTCACACCCTGGGAAAATCTGGGATTCACTAACCTTTCCCTCATTTGCATAGGATTGCCTACTAATGTATAGTTACATGTTCCACACTGAGCCTCCCCCCTTAGCAACCACTACTCACTGGCTAAGTTGTCTTTTGCCTGCCATTGACTTGCATGGCGGAATACTGATTTTTGTTAGAATGCTCATTTTCAGTTTATTTTCTTATTTTCCCCCTGATCCAGTTTGCGTGCCACTGACCTATGCATAATCAGCCGAGATCAGCGAAAAAAAAAAAAGTTGTTTTATTTATTTTTTAAACAGTTTGCAATGCCAATGGCCTTCTACTTGGCCATTGGCATGCTTCCTCAATAATATGCAGCCTTTATTTGGAGCTGTCATAGCTCCGTTTTGTAATTTGCAGAAATGTACTTGGTTACTAACCGAGTACATTTCTGCGGATTGTACTTGTCTTGCACAGACTATTGCAAGCTTCCTGGATTGCAGTATCACCTCATTTGCATGAATTTCTCCAGCAAATGAGGTGATTTGCATACCAGGGCTTAGTCCGTGCAAGATTAGTGCTGGAGCTCTCGTGCGAGCCCCTGCCAGCTGTTTTTCCGGATAGCACGGCAGACATATTGCCTGCGTGAGCTGCTGCACTCATCTTGCACTCCATGCAGGCTTTTGAGAATCCAGGGGATAATCTATAAACACTTACACAATTTAACCAAATTTAAAAAAGACACATTTTTTACAGCCCTGGAATGCATTAAGACTAATGCCCCTAGATGAAGCAGTCACTCACTTCAGTTACACCTTCATAAAAACATTAAATGAGTTAACATCAGTTAGGAAAAAAAAGATAAAAACTAATGCATCATCATGGCTAACAAAAGAGACCAAACAGCTCATGCTGCAAAGAAATAAAGCATGGAATGAATGGTATAAGAATAAAACACAGCATGCCTACCAAAATTGTAGATATCTTAGAAACCGTACCAAAAGCCTTGTTAAATTTGACAAGAAATCATACTATAGTAATGTCCAACAAAAGTACAAAAACAATCCCAAGATTTTTTGGTCCTCTTTAAATAAACTATTACATCCTGGACATACCACTACACCCTATCCTTCTACTTCAAACAACAAAGACTCCATTGCCACTTAGTTCAGCACTCATTTTATTCAGTCAGTTCTATCACTAATCAATGACATCCACACCTCACACTCCAGCTTCCATCTATTCTTGAAAGTAACACACTGTCTTTTAATTTTAAGCCAGTCCCAACATCAATCATAAAAATACTAGTCAAACTAAAAGCAACAACCTCAGATTCCAATAACCTTCCTACTGAATTCCTCACAATAGGTACAGAAGCACTAGCCATACCTTGATTGACTGGTCAATAGCTGAAAAATTATGTCCCATCCACCTGGAAAAAATCCACTATTATACACCTTCACAAATGAGGTACTTCAACAGAGTTAGCAAACTATAGACTTATTATTCTCCTGTTACCTCCCCCCTCAAAAATCCTTGAGAAATGTATTCATTGTCAGCTTTGAAACATATAACTAAACACAACCTCCTCTCAAAAACCTAGCATGTTCCAGGCCCAATCACAATAGTACTACTGGCCTCCTCAACTTCATAAATACTGTAAACTAATGCTGAAATAGGGTAACTTTGTTTCTTCACTTTTCCTTGACCTTTCCAAACCATCTGGCACAGTGTCCCACCAAAAGCTCCTTTCTGAACTTGCAACTCTAGGACTCACTTACCCCTCCCCCTCTTGGCTACACAGTTAATTATGCAATCATCAGCAGGCAACTAAATGGCAACAAAACGTCTCAACATTTCAACCTATCTCTTTTGGTGTTCCCCAAGGGTCAGTACTCATCCCTCTTCTATTTAATATTTTCATAAACTTTATGCCATTACAACACTTGCCACTTGTAAAATGTGCCAATGATTCGACCCTTATCTGCTCTCCCCTATCCATAACAAAATTAAAAGAAATCACTCAAAAATGTTTCACTGACATTGAAATATGGCTAAAAAAATTCTAACTTGTTGCAAATGCCAAAAAAAAGTTATGCTATTTACTCCAAAACAACACCTTAACCAGAAAGAGATATTTTATATTACCGCAAGTAATACCACAAAAATAGAAACCATAAGCCAAACTAACTTACTTGGAGTCATAACAGGTGCCAACCTCAAATTTGATCACCACATACTTCATTCTGTCATGAAAACTCACTAAAAACTTGTCTCCCTCTATAGACCCAAACACTATCTGAGAGATCAAGCAAGGACTGCCTTAGCACCAACATACCTCCTTCCTTCTCTGTTATATGCTTCCTTTATTCTTACAGATATCAGCATTACATATAAACCTAAATTATCTCCTGCTATTATAAAAGAGCTTAATTTGAAACCAAACAACCTTATAAAACACACACCGCCTTGCATTAAAACAACCAAACTGGCTTGAACTGCCAAAACAGTTGACATGCTCACAACTAATCTTTCCCCAAAATCTATTGTACTCTCCAGACAAATGCCCAGTGCTACACAATATTCTGCTATACTATTAACTCACTAAAGACATTTGCTCTAGCAATAAACTTTTACTATGTATCAGTAACTTTGCTTCCCAGTCTTTTGTACCTTATTGCATCTCCTCATACTGCACTAATTTCCTAAACTCTTCCTCTTTCTCTCACACCCCACATCTAACTACAAATCCTCCTCTGTCCATTTATCCTCCTACACATTCCCATAATTTCTCCTTTCCATATCTCTCATCATCAGTTTTAGGCTACATTACTACTTGTTTGTCTGTAGATTACTACTAGCCTCAAAAACACCCTGGTTTGATCTTTTCCCTGCAGTTGTCATACTATAAATACATTTACTTTTATAGCATTTTATTTTCTCTTCAATAATTATCTAATCTATGTTATTTTTTCTCTTGTTTTTGTATTAAAATGCTATGTCCATGTACGAAATATTTAAAAATCATGTAAATAAGCATGTGTACAGATGTTTTACCCTGAAATTATAAATGGGCCTCATGTGTAGCTTAAATGGAACTTTTCTCCCCTGGCCTCCAGTGAAAGTGAGTTTTACCCAGCCAGACTTTTCCCAGTCAACAACGACAAATAAATAAATACATTTATTATTATTGAACAAAATCCTAGGTATAAATGTGACAATGAGTTTTAAGATGGTTTTCTTTATTTTTAGTTTGATTTAAAATGCGTGCATGCCGGTTTTGTTATAGTGCTGTCAGTGAAGTGCTGTAAGATAAAGTTGTATTGTTATATGTTTGCTTAGTGCTGGTGGTTGGGGGTCTTGTACTGGGGATTAACTGTAAATAATATATTTTTGTTGATATGAACTTTGACATCCTCAATGATAGTAGATGCTTATGAAGGTTGCTATACTTGATTTGACTGCAGTAACTCTTGTGCCTGTAGGACAAAATTGTAAGCAACAATCAATGTGAATTGGTTTAAACAGGTATGATGCATATTATCACGACTGAAGAATTTGTACAAAGTGGGGGATTTTAATGGGAGGTATGTTAAAATTATGAAGCATTTATAACTCTGTTGGGAAAAATATTAGTTTGGGTATTTACTGTCTTCTGGAAAAAGTTGGTTATTGGTGTTGTAAGTATGCATGTCTATGGTTTAAAATGTATTGTTTTGAAGATTTCGGTGAAATATCATATAAAACCAAACTAGGTGGGGGGTTATGCCCCTTCCACCAACCCCCACAGTAGAGGGGCTCTGCCCCCCACACCACCCTAACTATATATACTAATTCCAGGGTCACACTACAGTGGGGAAAAGGGAATATACCTATTACTTGCCTTACAGTACTCTACACAGTGCCAGTACTTCACCTCAGTGAAATGAGATTCGGTGAAATGAATTTTCAGTAATTTGAGCTTTCAGCGATTTGGTCAAGGTGAATTCAAATTCAGTGAAATGAGCTTTCAATGAAACAAAGTAGACCCATATATATATATATATATATATATATATATATATATATATATATATATATATATATATATATATATATATGTGTGTGTGTGTGTGTGTGTGTGTCTGTGTGTGTGTGTCTATATATATCTTTATATATATATATATATATATATATATATATATATATATATATATATATATATATATATATATATATAGATGTATACACACTATATATATATATATATATATATATATATATATATATATATATATATATATTAATATATGTGTGTGTGTGTGTGTGTGTATAAATATATATATATATATATATATATATATATATATATATATATATATATAGAGAGAGAGAGAGATGCAAAGTAATAAAATTTGCAATAAACATACAGTTAAATTATGTGTTGGAAGAAGGGAATGCAATAATGGAAAGTTATAATGTCAATGTGAATATAAACTGCCACAGCAGTGGCTACTGTCAGGATTATGATCTCAGTTTTATAAATACTTTTTATGTATGCTCTCTTTATTCAGTTACTGGTGTTTTTTCTATGTAAATGCTGTAGTTCATACTGATCGATATATATTTGTTTATTTTAAAGGAAGCATTCATCTCCTGCTGGCCCATTCATTCCCCTAACCCAACTGTAGCAGCAGAGACTGAGAGCCTGGGGCCCTATTCACATTATTTGCTGGTTAGGAGATCTTTTATATTTCTTTTCACACCCTTGCTGGCTGGGCAGTTTGAAGACATGTTGACTGTGTTATGCCAGTGTGAATGCATGCTTATTTATTCCTGCAATATTCACCAAAGAGCTGCTTACTCCATGTCACGCTCATGTACTTCAAATATTATTGGTGCTACAGCTGCACTTGTAGCTGGTATGACAGATAGTGGTCATAAGGTAGAGCTTTACCAATGCCCTTTCCCCTGAAATGACAGGGCTGGTACCAACCATCCATTCCCATCCCACCTGAGCCAGTTTCTCTAGCAGTCAGGCTACTAGATGAACCTGAGTTCTGTGATATAGTCAAGGAAAACTTTTACATTGCAGAGTGGGCAGAGTTAAAGGTGTGTTTTAGGCATATAAAATAGATAACAAGGGGTTCTCTATTCTGTGTTAACAAGTATTTTGAGGTACCCATGGAGGAGGGGTCCTGACCATAGCTATAATTCTGTTTTGGACTTCATTGTGACACTCATTTACAACACAGCTAAGTGAACAAACTTACTGATATTAATTTCAGATGTGTTACCATAAGCAATAAACATGATTTTCACAGTGCAGATCATTTCTGCACACTGATATGTATTATGTAATACTGCTGGCAGGGAGATAATACAATTAATAAATTTCACAATACAGCACTATTGTTGATATAAATAAGCATAAGAGACTTGACCTAGTTTGCGCTACTAAAACCGAAGGTGCCCAGCAGAATGCAGATACACATTTTACAGTGCTATACTCAAAGGCACCTAATTTTTGTACATGGGACTTGTACATTACTTGGGCTGGCTGCATACTATAATGAATGATAGACAGCAAGAAGAAAAGGCAACAGTGGATGACCAGTACTTCTCAGTGTTCTCTACACAGTGAATGACTAACTTACAACATTATATTGCATGGGAAGTGCCAGTGACACCTGTGAGAACTTTATTTCCTCCTAATACCATCCTCACCCCCACAGTAATATCACGTAACAGAATAGGTTTGATATTGACAGGTTGTCACAGGTTATAAGGTATAGAGCTCCATGATGACCCAGGGGAATGATAATGACATGCACAGTGATACATTTGTGAATTATTGCTGCGGTGCCACAGTATGCATAATGCAGCACTTTGGTATTGTGTGTCAGTAGAGTAACTGCGGACAAATGGGTATTCCATTATGTTACTCTGTTTCATGATGGGATGTTTTTTCAATACTGATGTGGTCATTTGTTGTTGTTGTTTACTCATTTACTCTAGTCTGACTCTTCATGGCCTAAATGACTTTAGTGCTCCAGGCTTGTCTGTTGTTCTTGCAAATGTACATCCCATACTTCAAATTACAACACACACAAAATACAGGACCATTCTGTGTGTGTGTGTGTGTGTGTGTGTGTGTGTGTGTGTGTGTGTGTGTGTGTGTGTGTGTGTGTGTGTGTGTGTGTGTGTTCTTGTAACTTGATCTTAATTACCATATTGCGGGATTACTAGTGAAAGGATAAGTTTCTAGGGGCTCTTGCTGGTCCAGTGGCACCGCCATCACCATGGGATGCTGGAGGTCTTGGGTTCAAGTCCCAAGTAAGCACTACCATTATCCTTTCATCTTTATTCAGTACTATAGTAATAGTGCCTATGCAGTTTAGCATCTGTTGCCTCCTCCTTCTTTTGCCTTCTATCTGTCCTAGTATCAGTGTCTTTTCCAGTGGGTCCTGTCTTTGTATTTTGTGGTTAAAGTATAAGAGCTTTAGTTTTACTATCAGACCCTTATTTATTCAACACTACAGTTTAAAAGCATTGATATTTTAGCACATAACCTTAGCTATAGTCCACCTCTTACCTCACAAGCCATAGGTTTTTACAATGAAACCATACCTTTAACTCTATATATGTTTGTTGTCAATGCTACCTTGTTGCTTTTTAAAATCTTGATGTGGAGTAACTTTCCTTCCAAGAAGTAAGAATCTTGTAATTTCGTGGCCACAATAATCATCCAGAGAGATGTTTTAGACCAGGAAAATAAAATGTCACTGTCTCCAATTTTTCTCAACCCATTTGCAAAGAATTGATAGAGCAAGATGTCAAAATTGTATTTTATTTTATTTTTTAATTTTGAACAGCAAACCAGCTTTTGTACTGCTTTCATCTTCATTGACAGGCTCTTCAAGTTTTCTTCACTTCCTGCTTCAGAGTGGTATCAGTTGCATATCTGAGGTGGTTAATATTTCTCACAATCATTTGATTCCAGTATCTGATTCATCTAAGCTGGTATTTTACATATTACAGTCTCTCTATATAAATTAATAAATAGGATGAGAATACAGAGCATTGTCATACTCCTTCCACAATCATGAACCAGTCAGTTATTCCATAGGTGGCTGTAACTGTTGCTTCTTCTTCTTCTCTAGACAGATTTTCCATGAAGCAATTAAGGTGCACTGTTATCCCTATTTCAGAAAGAACTTGCCATAGTTTGTTATGGTCCATGTGGTCAAAGGGCTTTTAGAGTGATAAAGAAAACAAAAGTTAATATATATAGTTTTTTTTTATCTTCCTTGCTTTCTCTAGTATACAGTGGATACAGGCAGTTTGATCTTTGGTACCTCTCCTCATCTAAAACCAGGTAGTACATCTGGCAGATCTTGATCCATATGTTGCTGGAGTTTAATTTGCATGATCTTGAGCAGAACCTTGCTAGCATGTGCAACAAGTTCAATTGTCTGATAACCCTCCCTTCTCTTCTGTAGACCCACAACTTTAACTTCAGATCCCAAATAAAATGGGTCCCCTCAGAGCTAAGGACCAAAAAACAAACTCCTTCTATCTTGAAACTGGAGTAAACCACTTGAAAAAAACATAAAAAACATGGCTGAAACTAAACAGATTGCAAAAGTAAAACAAATAAATGCTTTCCTTTTGCAATTGGCAAGAACAAACTAACAGTACATTTAGGCATAATTTGTCTGAAGATTAGTACTGCTAGAGAAATGAGGATTAATAAGTAATCTGTAAGGTAGTGGTTAGTGACAGCTCAGCTGCAGGATGGACAGACTTTGCCTCATTGTACCACCTTAATTAGGTGTGCTAACCTTAACTCTGCTGCTAACTTGTAGCCCCAACCAAAAACATTACCTTACCAAAAGCCCTTGCCCTACCTGTACAATTACTGAAGATACTTCCTCTCAAACATGCATGCATGTGAGTGTACACACACACACACACACACACACACACACACACACACACACACACACACACACACACACACACACACACACAGCAACCTACAAGGACATTCGACTTACTTTATCTATATGAGCAGTACTGTGGCTGCATTATCTCATTTTCTGATTGTTTTTCCTTTCTCTAGCTGCTTCCTTGCCCACTAGGATTTAGTGTCTGTTCCATTCACTTTTGCTACCACTTGCACTCACTTTGCTCCCTACCCTACCCCCAATTCTCACCCATACCCTCTTAGTCTACATTTAAACTGCCCACACTCCTCCTCAAGCAAAATAACAAATACCTGCATTAATCTAATTAAATACCACCTAATAAACACATATCCCTTTTCCACTTATAGCCAGTCTTTACTACCCATTGTCATTTAGCATAATTTACTTCTAACTCCTAACTTAAAATACCTTATCTCACCTGTAATGTAATTCATCCTAAAACTCCAGAAACTTACCCTTACTCTGGCTCTATTACTCTGTCTCCTTACTATTCCCACTCTCCATACAAGCTATCATATCAAACCACTGTACATAAATAACAGAATGAAGAACTCGTTAGTCATCATTTACCCTGCCTCTCTCCATTATATTACACAGCTTTTACCAAATAACCTACCTAGACCTTTTCAATTACAGGTACCAGATTACACACTATACCGACAACAGAAAACTACTAAAAGTAAAACTTCAATGTTTCTAGCATCATGGTTTTCGTCTAAATGTATCTACCAAGAAAATCAGTGGAGGCATTCACCCAAACCCTAGCTCTATAAAACATCAAAACACCACTGCTAATAACCCACCACAAAATACCACAGCTGCTTTTATCCATGCATCAACCAAATTAGACCTTCTCATCCTAAATATGATATTACTTGTGAACCTGCTTTTTTCCCACTTTTTGAGTTAAAAAGTTCAAAGTTACAGAGCAATTTTCTGCTTGTTAAACTTTGATTTCTGTATTAGTAGCTTATTTTAGAGCACACCAAAAGCTGTTTGTTTGAATTTCCTGCTGTGTTTATCAGTGGGAGGACTAACATTGAGCAGCTTCTCCTGCCGGAGAGGTGGTGTTACTGACTTGTCTGTTTATTTGCTAAGTTTTTCTGCATAGCTGCCTAAGCTTGCATTTTTTCTGTTGTTAAACTTGATTTCTGTATTATTAGCTGTATTTAGAGCACAACCAAAAGCTGTTGTTTTGTTTTCTGAATTTTTTTAATTTTAAATCTTTTTTTTTTTAAAACTTGCATTTTTCTGTAACTTGATATTACTTGTGAACCTCCTCTATCTCTAAAAAACAAAAACAAAAACAAATGTCTTTTCCAGCCCCTGCTATAAAAGCACGCTTTTAGCCTGA
This sequence comes from Protopterus annectens, assembly GCF_019279795.1. Classification (NCBI taxonomy): domain Eukaryota; kingdom Metazoa; phylum Chordata; order Ceratodontiformes; family Protopteridae; genus Protopterus; species Protopterus annectens. The sequence continues at coordinate 323,062,974 of NC_056736.1, forward strand.
TTAGCGATTTAGCCGGTTGCGGGGCGGAGTTGTTGCTGTTGCACACTGGCAATTAGAAGTTAACAGGTTTAAACTATTCGGCTACCTAAAGTCCACTTTTTAAAGTTTTTTTCTATTCCTTCTAGCATGTCGAGGGATTCATTGCTAGTGTCCCTCCTGCCTCAGCTAGCTCTCTCAACATAGGACTGGCAGACCAGGCCACCAAAGCAGACACCCAAACGGTCATTGTCCACGCTGGTGTAAACGACCTGAGACACTTCCTCTACTACGCGAAAAAGAGTTGATAGAACACAAAAAGGGAAAAACTAAGGGTAATGCCTGCAATGCAAGTCTAGTCTAAAAAAAAAATGCACGCCGAGGCCCTTCTCTCTATGGAGCTCACATGGCCCCTGAAAAAACACTAGAGAAGAACTTCTCAAAAGACTTCACACACCTAAAGACTAGGTGGTCTCTCAAAGCCTGTCACCAAGCAAACACAGGAGGGTTATGGCTGACAAAGTAGTTAAATGCCCCTAGCTACCAAATAGGTGGCAATCCACTGAGCACAGAAGCCAGGTTGATAGTAGTCTGTCATTCGACACCCATGTAGCTAAAGTAGTTAGGAAGACCTTCTACATTGCCCACCTTATCATGAAGGGATTCTCATCTAGATCAAGGGAGGTCATAGTCTCCCTTTACTCATCACTCATCAGACCAATGATTGAGTACAATGCCCCATTCGAATGTATCTGACCTCAAACCCAGATTTGATGAATATGCTTCACCTCAAAAATCTAGATCCATCAGAGCCACAAGGGCGGAGACTTAAACCGGATAGATTCATCACCCAAAGACTCCCTATGCTGTGGAACAAAATCCCGGTACATGTGAGGCAGAGCACCTCGCTGGCCTTGTTCAAGAGAAATCTTGACCAATGGATGGGAGATCGCAGATATACCCCAGGGATTACCTCAGTGTCACTGCTCGACAGAGGCACAGAAAAATAATGGGTATAGTTGCAGATAGCCTAGTATGAACCTATGAACCTATGAACCTATATGAACCTTAGAAGTGTGTGCAACTAAATCCAAGATATCCATGAATGCACATCCACTTATTCTCTTGATATAGTCATAGCTAGAGAAACCTGATTAAACAAGGACATAGCTGATTCTGAAATTATCCTGTGGATTTAATCTATACAGATTAGAGACATTAAAAGTCAGTTGGAATTACAATCATCTATAAAAAGTCCTTGAACATAACCCCTTTCTCACAGAAAAAAATAGTTAATAATCAAAACAGCCTTAACATCTAAGATGACAGTCCAAGCTATAAACACATTTGCTTTTCCTGTTTAACTTACAGCTTTGGGGTAACTGACTAGCTTGAAAAGGTATTGGATCATTTGGGCAGGAAAACAAGAAAAATGTTTCATGCTTATCAAATGATATATAAAAATGAGTATATACCAATATTCTATATTCCTCATTCTGAAGGAGGTATGGGCCTGCTCAAAATTGAATAAATTTACAGATCTGCAACTGTAGAACTACATACATATCTGATGACTTCACCAGATCCAAACCAAAGTGAAAGTTTTAAAACACAAGGAGAACAAGTCTAAAATGACTATCCCTGTATAGTTTAGCAGAAGCATATCGGTGTCAAGTGGGAATGGCAATCAAACCTGAAGAAGACAAAAATCAGGCAGCAACTGAATGTGCCAAAAAAACAAACAAAACAAAGGTTATAAGAATAAGGATCAGATGAGAAGGCAACACATGTGGAAAAGGTACAAGTACAGAAAACTCCTGGAATAACCTCATGATGAGCAGAATCTGACTCAGAAATGATTAAGGAGAGGTGAATTGACACCAAAAGATGAAAGGTTAATATTAGCAACCCAGGATAGTGGACTGCATGCACATTACTTTACAAAGTCCATTGAGTGTGTGGGAAAAACAGATAAATGCAGGTTCTGTAAAACAGAACTAGAAACATTTGCACATCTTGTTGTTGGGTGCGATACATTAATGGCAGGTGGCTGTATACTGAAAAGCATAATACTGTGACAAGACTGTTGTACTTGGGTTTGTGCAAACATTACAAGACTGAAGTAAGTGAGAAACTTTGGAAACATGAGCCACAAAGTATTATAGAGAATGTGAAGTTTGCAACACATGGGATCACCCATTACCAGAAGTTAAAAAAAAAATAAAGATGTGAAAAAAAAACAAACATAGTAGTTCATGAAAAGAAGACAAAAGTAGCATTGTTCATTGAAATTGCTATATCCAGTGATTACAGTGTCTTAGTTACAGAGACATTGTCTTACTTACAGAGACACACAAGCTCATAAAGGAACAGGATTTGCAGGCAAAAATGATGGCAATATGAAAGAAGGATACCCAGACAGTTCCAATAGTAGTAGGGGCATTTTATCATATTTATATATGCTACCGTTACATGTGACCTCATATGAATTGCAGAAGAAGTCAATTCTGGGCACACTGCAGGCACTGTGGTTAACATCAAAGACTGTAATAATAGTAAGTGCACAACATTTAATCACACATTGACTAAGGAATGGGGTCTATTCCAATCATGGTATTAGAAACCCAAAAGACTTGGACAAATTAAACCAAATAGAGGAGGGATCCAAAGGAGATATGAAGAAGGGGCGTGAATGGAGAGATAACTTCAACAAGAAATGAAGAGTAGTATTGCTGGAACTGAATTCATCCTCAAGTCTTACTTAGTACCTTGATGTAGTGGACTCCTTTTTCACAAAATCTCACTAAGACAACAGTGATATACAGACTGTATTTTATATAGCATATATCATGGTCAGAGGTAGGTTAGAAAATAAAAAAAGACAGCTGGACGCACAAGTCCCAGGATAAAAAATTGCCCAGTCATTTAATGTGCACTGATGCCAGGACTGAAAAAAGGACAGAGTAGAATCTGCAAAGCATGAGGGGAGGGTTAGGCCAGGCTTATGGGAGTGACCCTCCCCAATTGCAGAAGGAAGTAGTAATCCAAAAAAATGACAAAAACTAACAGGCCAAAAAAGAGCCATAAAATATGATGGAGTAGATTATTGAGGATAAGGAAGAAATTATGTATCCTTACTATTATGCAAGAAGCCCGGAATTTCCAGACAGAAGATATTCAAAAAGATTAAGGGAGAACTCAGGGGAAAGAAAAATACTTGCACAATAAAAAACTGTCAAAGGCTTGAAATGTAAACTTGTGTTCATTAATATAACAGATTCATGAAAAACATTACATAGACAAAGAAACTTTGGGCCACTTGGTTAAAGAAGTGACAGAGGAAGTGCAAAAATGTAAAGAAGAAAACCCAGAGATTTTTGAAAGGTATAAAAAATATGGCCTTGGGAAAGAAAAAATAGATCTAATATGGTGCATTATTTATGCAAAAGAGAAAGCCAAACTAATCAATACCAAAAAGCAGCTCCAAAGATACTTGAAGAGAAATACTGCTACCAATATGTGGAAAATTTCACAATACAAAAAGTAAGATCACAAAGGGGGAATGTAGAACAGAAGATTAGTAAAGTATAAGTTACACAAATAGAAGATGAAATTATGGAAAACCTGTGAAATGAGGGATTTATTGTAGAAAGTCTAACACAAATTATGTCACAGCATGCTGGACCAGTGTCCCCAAATTAAGGAAAAATGGGTGGAGCAGGAAACATCCGAGGAAGAAACAGGGACATGGGAAAGTAAAATTTTATGCAAAGGAAAAGCAAAACTAATCAATACAAAAAAGCAGCACCAAACAGTTTGAAGATAAATACAACAAAGGCATCTGGATACGGAAAATTTCACAATAGGATATATTACTGTGCAGCCAAATTAAATAACAGATAAAGTCCTACCACAAAAATGTAGAACAATAAGGGAAAGAAAGGGAAGAAATAAAATGTCATCATGAAAGCACTGAATATCAAAAACCATAAAGCAATTAAGATGAGAAGTGTCACTGCTGGAAGAGTATAGAAGAGGGAATAGATAAACAAAATAATTAGAAAAATAAACATGATACAGTGTGCAGTATCAGAATAGACTGCTCTATCATACACTATTGCAAATAATAAAAGATTTCAGCACAGTTGAAAAACTTAGAAGATATGAAGATAAACATAAAGGAAAAGTACAAAATAAGCAATCCATTGATGACCCAAAAACAGTTTTATAGAGACTTGGGAAACAAAGCAAAAGAAATAGAAACACCACGAAAAAAGATGAAACAGACACATTTTTGAGAAATATTTATAGAGCAGGAAACAGTAGAACAGCTTGTAAAACATAAGACGCTGAATGTATAATAAAAACAGTAAGACTTTCAAATGTACAGGATATAAAATGGGATGATGTAATGGTCAGAGAAATTTAAAAAAGTTTAAGAAAAGCTCCTAATTGGAAAATCCCAGACCCAGATGCAGGACATAATTCTGGTTAAAAGTATTACATCTTTCCACAATGATTTAGCCTTGAGTAAGAAAGCACAGTTGTGTAAAATCTTACCATAACAGTAGATGTCCTTTTCACTGTTGCAGTATCCTAAACAGAAGGGATTTCCCACCCAGGGCACTCAATGCTTGTCCAGTTAACAAAAGCCTAATGACCTAGTCTGTGTTGTACGTCACACTTATGCTCACCACACAGAACATAGGGCATAAAAGGGATGTACAAACACAACTATGCAGAACTGAATTGTCCCAGAAGAGAAAAGTCTCCATAGTTCATGCAAATCAAAAAGGAAAAATGCAGAAGAAAAAGGGGAAACCCTCAGCAAGAAGGAATCTAAAACAAAAAAAACAGAACAAACGAGAGGCCTGGAGGGAGGGAGGGAACTAATACTACAACAGTTAAGAGAAAGACGTCTACTGTTATGGTAAGATTTTACACAACTGTACTATGCCCTTCTATATCACTGTTGCAGTATCCTAAACAGAAAGGAGAGTAAAAATGGCCAGAAGACAAAATGGGAGGTGGAAAGCTGAGAAGAGCCCTCAAAAAACCTACATGAAATGTTTTCAGCAAAACCTGCTCAGGGCATAGAAACTATATCCAACTTATAATGCTTAGTAAAGGTATACACTGGAAACCAAGTAGCAGTTTCAAGGATGGACTTGGTGTCCAACCCATTGAAGAAGGCACCAGAAGAGGTAACAGCCCTAGTAGAATGAGCTCTAACAGAAGTAGACAGATTTGCCATGAAAAGTATAACAAAAGGAAATGGCCTTAGATATTCAGGAGGAGATGGGATGCTGAGAAACAGACTAAACCCAATGTCCTGGGATGAAAGAAAAGAAAAAGCTGATCGGTTTTATCCAAATAGAACCTGAGCTGCCTGTACAAATCCAAGGTATGTAAGACCATCTGACTAGCAGACTGAAGAGTAGGGAAAAAGGAAGGGAGTTGTACCGAATGATTCAAAGACAACTCATTTACTACCTTGGGCATAAAATAAGGATTAGTACTCAGGGGCACCCTGTCCCTGTGAAAAACAAAAAAACAAAAAGGAGGAATGGCCATAAATGTCTGGAGTTCAAACCCCTCTGAGCATAAGTAAGAGCCAGCAACAAAACAGTCTTCCAGGTAAAATGTTGCTAACAGGCAGAATCTGCAGGGTCAAAAGCAGCCTAAGTCACTTTTTTTTCAAAAACAAAATTAAGGTCCCAAGGAGAAGGAATACGTTTCCTTGGAGGGCTAATATGCAGGATGCCTTTTTTGGCCTCAAAAGGAAAAGCCAAAGGATTCAAGGGCAGACAAGTAGAACTGGCTTACAAATAGGCCTTCACAGAAGAATAAGCCAGGCCAGACTGGAGCAACTCACACAAATAAAAGAGGACTAGAGGGAACCCCACTAAAAAAGGGTCTTGGTTATGAGTATGGCGCCAGACAGAAAATCTTTTCTATTTGGACGTATAAGATTTCCTGACTGAAGGTTTCCTTGTCTGCTATAAAACCCTAAGCATCTTCAGAAAAGAGATGCATGAAAGTGATCAAAACTGTATCACCCACAGTATCATTTCAAGAGTTGACAAGTAAGGATGGATGAGAGACCCCTTGTCCTGTTTGAGAAGATCCATCTGGTGAGGTAACCTGTGGTGATTGCCCGCTGGCCAGATGCATTAAGTGGGGGAACCAATGCTGTCTTGGTGCAGTTCAAAAACAGTTCCAAGAAAACCAGATATAGTAGTCAAGGAAACAAAACAGAATGAACGTAGCATTGATCACTGAAATTGATATACCTAGTGATTATAGTGTCTTACATACAGATAGACATAAAGACAGAAAATACCAGGATTTACAGTTAGAAATGAGAACAATGTGGAAGGACACTCAGGCAATTCCAGCAGTAGTAGGAACAACACGTCTAATAAAAAATAATTTACAGCTGTATTTAAAAATGCTACTAGCACATGTAACTCAATATGAATTATAAAAGGATTTAGTTTTGGGCACATTGCTGATGCTGTGAAGAACAATTTTGGTTAACATCAAACATTGAAACAATGCTAATTTCATAAATTTTAATCATACTCTGACTTAGCAATAGGGTCCATCACTGTCATGATATTAAAAGACTTAGAGAAAATAAACTGATAAATACCACAATTTAGTAATATAGAAATCCTAATATCTGTCCTAAAATCAACAAAAGAAAAACAATTTTCATCTAAACTATTTACATCTCACCAGGCAGAACTATCACAACTGCAAAAAAAATTCTCTGCTGTGTATCCCAACAGTTCCATCATGAAACCCTAATTTTAGGAGTCTTAAGCATAGATTGGCAGCTTATAACTAGTAACATCCCAAGTGAGTCTATAAACCTATATGTATTCACACAACTAGTCACATCTGCAGCTAGAATCCATAAAAGAATAGGAGGGAAATCAACCTTAGACTGAATACTAATTAATAAACCTAACAAAATAAAATAACAGATTGTCTGCCAAACAACCTCAGTAACCATTTGCCATCTTACACAATCAGAAGTTTCAATATACAAGTTATGCAACTCATACAACCAAGTTCATAATTCAACCAAATTTAATAAAGATCCTTTCATTGACTCTAAAGCACTATATAACTGGAAATATCAAAATCAATGCCCCTTGATGCTGCTATAATACATTTCAATGATAATTTCCTAACAAATCTTTAAAAGTTTGCCCCTGAACATAATAAAAAAGTCATATCCAACCCTGCACAATGGCTAACAAAGGAAAACAAATTATGCTATAATGGGATAAAGCCTGGAAAGAGTAGCACAACAATAGAACTGAAAATTTATATCAATTCTTTAGATAGCTTAGAAATCTCAAATCTCACTAACGGCCATATCAAAAAAGACAAATAAACAAACAAACAAACCTGTTATACTAATCTACAATAAAGTCATCAAAATATCCTATCTTTAAATAAATTACTACATCCAAGCCAAACTACTTTCTCATTCCCTCATGGCTACCAGCAATTCAGATTCAATTCCCACACAACTCAACTCATACTTCATACAGGCATTACAATCTCTTTTAAATAGCAACACCACCACCCCTCTTTTACTCCCACCATCTTACCCTAACCATCCACATCCCCTTGACTTCAACGCTGCTCTATCCTCCACCATCAGAAAGTTCATATCTAAGTTAAACCAACCTCCTCAGCAGCTGACCAACTCCCTTCCAAGTACATAAAAATGGCAGCAGATGCTATAGCTTTCCTGGCCTCCATATTGATAAATATGTTCAGATCTAAAAAATATGTCCCTATCCTCTGGAAAAAATCCTACATCATACCTTTACACAAAGGAAGCACACCAACAGACTTCAATCACTGTAGATATAGTGCTATTCTGTCCCCCTTGTTAAAAATCCCTGAACATTGTATTCATGCACAGCTTATACATCATCTTATCTTAAATGACCTTCTCTCCAAAATTCATCATGGGTTTAGACCTTATCATAATAAAACAACTGATCTCCTACATTTCACTAAAACTGTAAACCAGCACAGGAACAATGGTAAACTAGTATTCACCATTTTTATAGGCTCATTGGCAAATGGGCAAATGCTAGGCAAGTTACACTTGTGGGCCATTTTAAGCTTAGCCATTTCCCCAAAGTGAGACTCAAACCCTGTATTTTTGTTCGTGAGGTTTAACAGTGTAACCATTATGCCAACCGTTAACGTCCTCTTATGTAGACCTGTCAAAAGCACTTGACACAGTATCACACCAATATTTACTTACTGAACTATCTTCTGTCAGTCTCTATTAATCCTCCTTTTCACAGCTCCTTAGTTACGTATCTGGAAGGCAAGAAGCAGTTAAATGGCAAGAGGATTAGTCAACCTTTCTACCAGATACCATAGGAGTCCCACAAGAACTTTCCTTTTCAACATCTTTATAAATATGTTCCTCACTGTCACAAACTGTTTCAGCACAGTAAGATATGCAGATGACTTGAAATTAATATGTACAGCCCCAGCACTACCCAAACTCCAAGAAATCACTCAAGCTTTCTTCTCTTCTGTCAAAACCTGGCTAAAAATCAAACTTGTTCCTTAATCCCAAAAAACTAAGCTTATGATCTTTACACACAAACAGTATCAAAACCAAAAATAATCATTCACAATTACATTGTCAAATAATACCAAAATCAAAATAGTAAATGATACTAAACTAATGGCTATTGTAAGAGATGACAACCTTAATTTGAGCAGCATATTACAAACTATTAAAAAGACTTACCAAAAACTAGGATCACTTTATATGGCCAGACAGTACCTGACTGACACACCAAGAAAAACTCTAGACTCAATGTATCTACTCTCAACCCATATATATAGATATATCTTGTGCGGTGGTGGTGCTGCGGTAGCGTTGTCGCCTCACAGTAAGATGCTGTCCAGTTCGATTCTCAGCTAGAGTGTCTTCTTCTGCGTGGAGACATGCATGAATGGGTGTAGCTTTGTTGAAGGTTGTGCGTCAGGGCTGGTAACTCGGCACTAAAAATCAACTACCAATCATTAGCGGACCGGAGTTCTGCTGTGGCGACCCCTAACCGGGAAAAGCCGAAAGAAACAAACAAACAATATATATATATATATATATATATATATATATATATATATTATATATATATATATATATATATATATATATATATATCTCCTAACCACAACATAAAAAACACTTAAACAACAACATTTTTATCAACGCTCCATCTAGAACCCACCATTGTCATTCCTTAAAAAAGCTTAACTGGCTCAAATAATATCAAAATCAAAATCGTAACCAATACTAAACTAGTGGCTAATGTAATAGATGACAATTTTAATTTGGACAACATATATTGCAAGTTATCAAAAAGTCTTACCAAAAACTAGGATCACTTTATATTGCCAGACAGTACCTGACTGACACAGCAAGAAAAATTCTAGACTTAATTAATCTACTCTCAGCCATCCTATATGCCTCCCTAGTTTTAGCAAACATAAACACAACACTTAAATCCAAACTAGCATCCCCCATCTTGAACCCACCATTGCCGTTCCTTAAAACAGCTTAACTGGCTCAAACTAGAAAACTACCTATCATATTCAAAATATTCTTCTGCCTTATTCCCCCACAAGGAATCTCCACTCAGGAGAAAAAAATTCTATTAATTACAAGAAAGTCTTACAACTCAGCAGGGCACTCACTGTACTATTCTTATGACTACAAGGAATGCCATCTGTCCACATATAAAAATCACTGGAAAACTCACTAGATTTAAAATGCTTCTCAAATTATACTTTACACAGTCATGGTCATACTCTTGCTGTAATCAGGTTGAATTTCTCATCTGAAATTCATGGTTGTGTGTTTTAATAAAACACATCTAGACTGTCTTCTAATGAAATAAACACCTCAGAGTCTTATAATGTGTATAGTTAATACTATAGTCCACAAATAAATAAATAATGCAACAGTACTATCTTATCTATATTTATATTGCAAAGCAAAGCTAATAAGCAAGCAAATACAAAACACCAAACAAACTAAGCAAACACATACATACACCAACCAAACCCTACTTCTAACCCTAAACTAAACCCTACTTAACCCTACACTACATCTTGCATATACCACCATCTATTCACTTACCTTAACCGCACCCCCCCCTAAGGTCACCTTAACAAGCTATACCCAAACAAAATAAATAATCCATACACATACACATAACAAAACTCTGCATCTAACCTACACTAAAATACATACAGTTCAGAACTATACACTTTTTACCTTACACTATGGATACCATGGAAGGGCCAACCATGATGATTTTTTTATTTAGGATTCGCTGTTCAGAGATTTCCCTGTTTCGTTTTCCATGGAGATGTGTCGGCTTGAGGATGTAATAGGGAACCATCTTCATCTTCTACTATTGCAACAATTGCATCTTTGAAACTGTAAAATTATAATGTAAATGCAATTATATACATACTCTTAATTAAACTTTTCTTCTTGAGCCTCCACTGAAAATGGTTTTTGCCCAGTCAGGCTATCCCAGTCAACAAAGACAAATAAAATAAAATAAATAAACAACCAGTAGGGGAATATTCTCACATTCCCCAAATTTCATATTTTTAGTTCTATTATTCACAATTGTGCTCCTCAGAATTTGAAAAGGCAACCACTCAGTCTATACAATGCCATCCACATAATTGTTACTTGTTTCTTTAGCATTAGCTTCCTCTGAGTATCAAGACTGATTACACTATGAATTTCTTGAAATTGCTGTACATCTGGGTATTGGAGCATTACATAATGTTAAAGATATAATTAAGGTAAGTTTACTCACCATAATGCTTGCAAGAAATTTTGAATATGTTAGTAAAAAAGATATATTACTTGACTATCATACACCATAAGCTGTAAATCAGCTGAATATGAATGTATAATCTTTTATTATTTTATTATTTTATAAATGATGAATAAATAAGATTTGCTATCATTAATGTTTATTTCATGATTAAGGGATGATATCCTTTTTTAACAGACTCCAACATTAAATCAATTTTGACTGAATAAATTTAACATTTTCTGAAAACTTAAAACTTAAACTTTCTATGCAATCTGGTGTAAAGGCAATAGGAAATAAAGTAAAGAAAGTTCTTATCTCTGGATATTTATACACAAAATTCTTAATTGATTTTAGAAAAAACTCTTAATGTGGATTAACAAAGAATCAATATTACTTAATATTCTAGAACCACCAATATTCATTTACTCTAAGTAAGTGACAAAACCTCTTGAGATAAAACCCTATATAATTCTGGAATGAAACCTTGATCTCTGGAGTTTCCTCTTCTTTTTTTTTTTTTTTGTAATTTAATATAAATAAATAATTTTTTGTTTTGTCTCTGTTCTGATCTTTTTTTTTTTTTTTTGCTAAAGGTCTCTAAAAAGTCTCTGTTTTTATAATCTATATAATGACTTTTAGAGCAATTCAAACTACCCTCTATGTCAGCAAATTTCCTATTACAAACTGGAGCTGTGGCATAACTAATATGGTTGGATATTGTCATTTTTTTTACTCAAAAAGCTAATCTATGCAGTCCCTTAGGTGTTAAAGAATAAGAATGCAATTTATTTTTCCTAGACTAATAGAAATATTATTATGTAAGGTATGTTTATATTTAATATTCAATTATTTAATTTCTGGTAATACATCTTTGTCATATTTTTTTTGATAACTTTAACTTTAACTTATCTTGATTATTCAAATACCATATTGAAATCATATCAGAAATGTCACCATTATTATTCATTTCTAGAAAATGTATCTCTGTTAATAACCATTCCTTAAAGTGTTTTAATTTTATAATATAGTCTAGCATTCAATGAATGTATACCAACTTTCTTTGCCTAACAACTATCATAAAAAGGTATAGCATTATGGTCTGACACTGGACACATTATTACCATTATACTTTCAGGTTTGGATTGAAAAGCAATAGAAATGTAAATCAAAATGATTCTAGATTGTGTACTAAACCTAGGATAGGTGTATTACACAGAATTTTGTTCAGAAAATTATCGATATCAATAAGATTAATGAAACTATCAAAGTTAAAGAGTGCCAATGTTTGTGTTTGTTAAGACTCTAGAATATTTAGCATTATGAATACAATTAAAGTCACATGCTAAGATAATACACACATTCATATGTGACGTAAAAAGTTCTAGATAATTTTTGGGCAACTTAGTTCAAATTCCTGCAATCTGATATATGTTACCAAGAGTGAGTATTATTTTTTTATATTCAACAATAGCTATATGCATCATACATTTGTTGTCATAGAACTAATTAATAACTTCAAGCATAAAGGTAGAATTTCTTCCGAAGATTATATATCTTCTCCTATTTTTTAAAGCTACTAGTGCAGTCACATATTTTGTATTTAACCTAAACATATTTTCTTTTAAAGGATGAGTTTAATGATGAAGGGTCACCTGGATTTTATGCATTTTAAAATATTTAAAAAATACCTGCCTTCTTATTACCAGTGTTAGTACGATTAGCCTTTAATGAAATACACTTTAAGGAAGACATCATAAAATGATTATAAGTATTAAACATGAAAAGGGGTGTTCTATGACCAAAATAATAAGAAAGAAGTGTAAAATTATGGTTATGCATGTAAGAAACAAAGAACATAACTTGAAATATTACTTTTAACAGTGTAGACCAAGATATAAAAAAATAAATAAATAAATAAAATCAACTTGACTGTATTATATGAAACCCAATCACTATAATGGAATTTATAGTTCCTACTTTGAACAAAAAAAAAATACATTAAAACTGTCCCTGTAAAAAAGTAAGTAGTATTCCCCAGAAAACAAAATAAGCAAAGCAACACAAATAAAAATTATATGATTATTTTAAAAAATGAAAATGTTAATCAATATAATAAAGTATAACTAACAACTTTAAATAAACTATGGCAAAACCATCCCCTGGATTTATGAAGCCCTGTAAAGTGTGCAGGATTTGTCTAAGAGCTATTTTCAGCAATATGGCCGATGTGCGATCCAGGAACGAGCTGCCGGGACGTGCACATGAGCTCCTAGACTAATCCTGCATGGACCGAGCTTCTGTATGCAAATTACCCTCATTTGCAGGTGAAAACCATGCAAATGAGGGTAATTTGCGATCCAGGAAGCCAGCAGCTGTCAGTGCAGGACGAGTGCAGTCTGCAGAAATGTACTCGGTTAGTAACCGAGTACATTTCTGCAAACTAAAAAATGGAGCTATGACAGCTCCAAATAAAGGCTGCATATTATTGGGGAAGCATGTCAATAGCCAAGTAGAAGGCCATTGGCATTGCAAACTGTTTAAAAAATTAAAAAAACAACTTTTATGTTTTTTTTGCCGATCTTGGCATTTAAAGCATAGGGCAGTGGCACGCAAATGGGTTTGGGCAAAAATAATAAAATAAACCTAAAATAAGCGTTCTAGCTAAAAGCAGTATTCTACCATGCAAGTCAATGGCAGGCATAAGACAACTTGGCCAGTGAATAATGGTTGCTAAAGGGGGAGGCTCAGTGTGGGACATGTAGCTATGCATTAGCAGGCAATCCTAAGCAAATGAGTGGTAGGATAGTGAATCCCAGATTTCCCCAGAGTGTGAGGCAGGTCCCAAGAATGTAAGGTATAAATAGCTGGGTGCAAGACTAGGATATAGGTGACATCATAGTGGGTGTGCCAGGCATGCTGTAAGTGGATTGGAGCCCTGTGGCTCGGGATTGCTCCAAGCTTAGCACATCTAAGCTAGGGGGGTATCTAAACATGCCTAGCACTCTTTACAAAGTGTAAGCGGGTGTGTGCGCCGCACACCGGGTTTTACAGGAAGAAAAAAGAAGTTAAACCAGGAAATAGCAGCTCTGTGCACATTTGAGCACTCTGTTTGTGCAGTGCGCACAGAGGCTTAAACAGGGAGGCAATGGGAAGGGAAAACAGCAGTAGGAAGATAATCAAGGAGAACTAGCTTAGCTGACAGGTGAAATGTATCAGAATCAGCCAGTTACACAGGCAGAAGACCAGCCCAGCCCAGCACACCACTATAAACTATGCAAACACCTTTCCCCCTTATTTTTCCCAAAAACTCTTCACCACCGGTGTATACCAATGGGAAAATTTTACAAAACGAAAACAAGAGAAAAAATGTTAGGGGCTGCTTTTCCTTTCATAAACCATCATATGCAAGAGGCTGAGGGTAGTGAGGATGTGAATGCTGCTGAGCAACCAACAGTTAGAAGACGGAGAAGAGTGTACAGACCCAGGGTAACCTACCAAGAGCTACATGAGCTGGTGATAGTGGAACGCTATAGGGTGGACAGGGACCTACTACAGCAAATTGTTGAGCTGTGCTGGCCACGCCTCACACAGAACTAACAGAGGGGAACCCATCCCAGTGGATACCAAGGTATGTGTAGGCCTAAGAATACTAGCTACAGATACCTTCCAAAGGCCAACTGGGAATATGATTGGGGATTTCACAGGCATCAGCATCCAGAGTACTCCACCAGTTCCTGCATGCTATGTCAGCACATGTCAGTGAGTGCATATATTTCCCCATCACCCGTGAGACGTTGGCCAGCAATATGCATATCTTACATCAAATAGCAGAATACCCTGAGGTAGTGGGTGTAATAGACTGCACATACATATGCATCAAAGCACTACTTGGTGAGCAGGGTAGGGTCTACATCAACCACAAGGGATTCCTCTTCATCAACTGCCAGGTCATGTGCGATGCCCAGGGCATAATAAAGAATGTGTGTGCTGGCTGCCCTGGAAGCTACCACGATTCCCACATCTGGCATCTGATGCAGCTGTATCAGACCTTTGCCAATGGGGACATCCTGCACCGTCACCTAGTAGGGGATGCTGGATACGCACTGGAGCCATGGCTGATGACACCCATCAGAAATGTACACACACCTGAACAAGAACTCAATAATGAGGCACACACACAAACATGAATCATAACAGAGTGTGTGTTTGGGATGCTCAAGTCATGGTTCCGGTGCCTGGACACATCTGGTGGAGCCTTGCAGTACTCACCAACTACATGTTCCCAAATTGTCCTTGTATGTGCCATGCTACACAAGATGATCCTGCAGAAACAGCTGCAGCAGGAACAGCATGGGGCAGGGCCACACAGACCCCCACCATTGCCAAGGCCTGCACCGGCAAAGAGTGACTCAGAGGAGTAACAACCTGAGCCTTCCCCAGTAGGCAGAAGGAGGCATGCTCAGTATGCCTTGGCCTTGGCAAAGAGGCAACGCATAGCACATGCACTGACACAGTAGGGACCCAGGGAATTACACCTCTTTCTGACTCACACATACAGTAAAAGGGATGCCAAACATGACACTTGCTGTGCTCAACCATGTATAGGGAGTGTACTATGTGCCTCCAACATAGGCAGCTCTGCAGCACCACCCTCAATACTGGGACACCCACAAGGTAAGTGACTCACACATGCCAGTTGGGGGGGGTCACATACCCAACAATAGTTACAGCCAGCAGGACAGGTGTAGACAAACACAAACAAATGCTGTACTATGGCCTCTGAATGAGCCCCATGGGTAACCCCACCCCCAGGCCTACACAGATGGACTACAGAAGGACAGGCAGTTGGATGTACTTTGTGAAGGCTAGGATGTCAGAAACTAATATGTAGGTAATTAAAGCTAAGATCTGCAGTACACTGGTATGCCTATAGCCAGCACGATAGGTAAGACTACAGACTGAAATGGAATACCCAACATACCAGTAGAGTCCTAGCAAATGTGAACGTGTCAGGTGTGCCCCCATCCTACGTACACTTATAGTAACAGTCAGGTGTGCCCCCCACTCCTGTGTACAAATGTAGAAACAGTCATGCCCCCCCCCAGCTATGCAGAAATGTAGTAGCAGTCAATGCCAAATGACAGATGGATTCCCTGCAGACACAGCATGCTACTTGTCCGTGTACAACACAATGGTCAGCACCGCAGTACAAACTACCTGGACTTGATCCACACATGCAATACAAATGGCCATACTGGGCATGCTCACGCACTTAGAGGAATAAAGGCAATGTCAGTCAACAACATACTGAAAGGTCATACTGGGCATGCTCACACAAACACATGACGACCATGTCTGCAAACACCAGTGTACCAGACATATCTGGCAGTCGCAGTTCTTAGTGCAGACACAAGTCAGTATGCATCACTCCTGCCTTGCACACACAGTGGATAGGAATACAGACATATATGTAAGGACAACACACTATACTAAGCCAAATGTAGACAGACATAGATGTGTGGAAGAGGGTGACCATGACAAGGTGCCATCTGGGCCTGTCCTACCCAGCACACAGCCAAAGGGCCCCAAACACATGAGGTGCAGATGTCACTCACTACAGATACTAGCCACCAGTATCTGTCAGCATGACAGACTATATGGTGCACGTGCCAGCTGTGCAACATGACAGTACAAGGAAGTAGCCATTTATTAGCTGTATACACGTACCTGTGACATATGACCCCGTGTGTACCCACATGTGGCATGTCAGCCACTACATGAATGGGTTATGGCCCATGCACACACTGCCCTCCCCATAGCAGTATTATGACAAGCCTGCCGAGGTCATCCAATGTGAAATACACCTTTGCGAGAACTGCAGCCCAATAATCTCCGTAGTGCGTCCCATAACTGCGTACTGCTGTAGTGTGATAAAGTAGTTAGGTAGGTGTTCTAGCCCCAGACCTGGTAACTGTGTGTGTGTTTGTGTGTGAATCTGTGTGTGTGTGTCTGACTGAGTAGAGAGCAATGCTTTTTAGGCTACCCACACTCCGTACAATTCATATACTCAACTTTGGCAAGGCTGCTGATGTCACTCACCTAGAAATGCACCTCTGGGAATGTCCTAGCCCAATAATCTCTGTAGTTCATCCTGTAACTGCATACTGCTGTAGTGTGAAAAAGTAACTAGGTAGGTGTTCTAACCACAGACCTGCCACCTGTGTGTGCTTGTATGTCTGAATGAGTAGAAAGCAATGATTTTTAGGCTTCTCACCCTCCTTACAATTCATATACTCAACTTTGGCAAGGCTGCTGATGTCACTCACCTAGAAATACACCTGTGGGAAAATCATATCCCAGTAGTTTCTGTAGCGCATCCCGTAACTGCCTATTGCTAGAGTGTGAAAAAGTAATTAGGTAGGTGTTCTAACCACAAACCTGGCAACTGTGTGTCAGCTTGCATGTGTCTGACTGAGTAGCGAGCAATGCTTTTTAGGCTACTCACACTCCTTAGAATTCATATACTCAACTTTGGCAAGGCTGCTGATGTCACCCACCTAGAAATACATCTCTGGGAATGCTGTATCTTGGTAATCTCTGTAGTGCGTCCTGTAACTGCGTACTGCTGTAGTGTGATTTAGAACTGTGGTAGGGTTCCATCTCCATCCATGGCAGTTCTGGATGTTTTGTGTGTGTTTCAATATCTGTATATGGAGCAATGCATTATAGGCTACTCACTCACAGTACATTTCAAATGCCCTACTTTGGCAATCCTGCTGATGTCATTCATTGTGAAATACAACTCTGGGGAGAAAGCTGTTTAGTAATCCCTGTGGTGTGACCTATAACTGCTCCATGCTGTAGTGTGATATAGGCCTTGGTCAGAGGTTCTGTACCCACACATGTTAGTGGTTGATGTTTTGTGTGTGTCTCACTGTCTGTGTAGGGAGCGATGCATTTTCGGCTAGTCACTCAAAGTACAGTTGAAATGCTCTGCTTTGGTAATCCTGCTGATGTCATTCATTGTGAAATACACCTTTGGGGAAGGATTTCTCTAGTAATCCCTGTGGTGTGTCCTATAAGAGTTCCATGCTGTAGTGTGATATAGATCTCGGTCAGGGGTACTATATCCCCACATGTCAGTTGTGGATGTTTTGTGTGTTTCACTGTCTGTGCAGGGAGAAATGCATTTTAGGCTAGTCATTCGCAGTACAGTTGAAATGCCCCACTTTGTTAATCCTGCTGATGTCATTCATTGTGAAATACACCTTTGGGGAAGGATTGTTCTAGTAATCCTTGTGATGCGTCCTATAAGAGCTCCATGCTGTAGTGTGATATAGACCTCAGTCAGGGGTTCTAAACCCACACATGTCAGTTGTGGATGTTTTGAGTGTGTCTCATTGTCTGTGTATGGAGCAATGCATTTTAGGCTAGTCACTCACAGTACAGTTGAAATGCCCTACTTTGGTAATCCTGATGATGTAAATTATTGTGAAATACACCTTTGGGGAAGACGTACTCCAGTAATGTCTGTGGCATGTACTATAACTGTGTAGTGTAATAAACTAGTTAGGTAGGGGTTCTACTCCCAGACATGACATGTGTGTGTGTGTGTGTGTGTGTGTGTGTGTGTGTGTGTGTGTGTGTGTGTGTGTGTGTGTAGCAGAGTCTGGGTGAGCCTTTCCTAGTAAAGCCTAACTAGCTACTATATATCACAATGTCAACCATACAGGGATAACAGATGTAAATTAGCTGAGAGGCTAGGTTGCAAAGCCATACCCATACATGAGACATCAAGGCCAGCCAGTCACAGATAGCAACCCCACTATTATCCAGAGCACACACTCAACCCATGTGTCATACGCACACACATGCCAAGGTAACAGCCAATATGTGGGTAGTACACTGCATATTGGCCACTGATAGTAACTATGCAGTGATAGCAGTGGGCTACAGAGGGCATGTACCCCTGCCCATCTGTCCAGTATGCACATATATGCAGACAGTGCACCTCAACCATGTTCCCCGATGGACACCTGCACCACCTGTGGTGCCTTCACATGTGACTCAGAATGGACATACCATGCCTGACAACATGCCCTGTATGGACAGATAACACTGACATCAGGGAATGCTGTTAGCATGCTATCAATGTAGGTGCAGGGTAAACCTGCTGCCCATTACCAGTTCCTGCCACAGGTGGGCAAGGCTGGCACATCTGATGATAATCTGTGTTCACAACATGGGCCAGACACCCCAGGTACAGTTCAACATGTCACTGTACATCCATGTGGGAGGTGTGCACATCCCATACACCATCCATGTCATGGACTAAGGAACACATACATGGCATGTGATGTACAGCATTGGCCACACACAATAGTCACCCAAGTGACGGGATGCAATACCCACCTGTGTTGGCAAATGCAGAAACTACAGGCCTGAGCCACAATGCAGACCATTGTCATGTGACCTGATGCCAAGGTATATCCATTGCCTGCACTTGTACAGCCTGCTGGCACAGCAGACCACCACACACCCATGCAGACATGCACCCATGCATGTCAGAACTGGCACCCTGTGTGTTCGTGTGTGTGTTGTATGGTGCATATGTCAACATCCACACTTACTACAACCCCCAGGGCATACTGAAGCTTGCTGTCCAATATCTGACACCTCCCTCATACTTTTTGCCCGTACGACCTCCATATGACTCGTGTGGTGCATGTGATACCTGCACATTGATGTGTTGTGGAAATCCCATTAGTGATGAGTTGCACTCCTGACCCTGCCACGTGTGTCAATGTGTGTGCCTGTGTTGATGCTGGCACCTGTTCATGCAGACAGGCACGTGTATGTCACCTACCGTATATCTACCATATCCCTGTTGCAGATGTCACTCACCATCACATATATGCTCTGAGTGCTCCACAGCAGGTAACCCATGTGGCACATCCAATAACTGCATCAAACTGTGATAGCACTACATAGTTGTCGGGGGTTTGATACCCTGTGCTGGTAGGTGTGTGACACAAACGTCCTTCAGTTTTACTCTCCCACCCCTCCCTGACATATATTTGCCTCTGTCTGCCTGCCCCACTCCTTCTCTGGTGGATGTGGAGACCCACACCTGCCTTGCTTAGGCAGCAGCATGTGTATTTTAAGTGATGCTCATGATCAGCTGATGGCTTCTGCATGAATTGCAGCCCTCCCCTGGCTGATTGCATGTGGAACAGCTGTGGTAACATTCTTATAGCCAATTGCATGGAAACACACTCCAATACCTAGGAACATCATGGTGGTGTTGGCCCTTTTCAGTCACTGTGAGCAGGAACTAGATCTGTTGTTTGGCAAACAGCATCTCAGATGGATTGGGGATTTACCTCTAACAACATACACTGTGGAAAGAGGGCAACGAACAGGAGGTGGATGGTCCTGACTTGACTACAGACTGTAAGTGCTGCTATACCGCAATTGGAGTAATGTTGGTTTAACAGTGTTTGTCTGGATATGCCTGTTGTACATCTTGCAATACCTGCCATGTCAGTTCCATGTATATGAGGAATCCCCATCTGCAGGGTCATCTGCAGACTGGGCAGTGTTGTGCCTTTGGTTTCATGTGTTAGCCACAGTGCATCTATCTGTGGAATGCAGAAGGCAGTATGAGGATTGTAGTCTGTAGATGGTGAAGGCCATACACAGTTACTGATTCTATATCCCTCATAGGACATATGTTGCAACAAATCCCATTACAATGGAAAATTTATGAGGTTATCACAGCAACATGTCTATACTGGCCCTGTGCATGTGCTGTCAGGCACACCTCTGTCAACCTCTGTACATATGTCATGCATGAAGTGGTGCATATGTGCTGTATACCATAAATAGTGTCATCATATCTGATAACAAGCCAGTGATATATCAGATTGCTACAGGTCATGTACCGTAGGGGTTATATTTCATGACATAAGCTGGACATTCTGTGGATGTGTGTACACTACTGAGGTCTGTCTAGTGATGGTGAATGTTGGCAGTGTGTGTATTGTTAATATGTACTTTAGCCTGTGTACAGACTGCTGTAGATGTCATTGTTCTAGCTCCCCTTCTATCAGATGTTACATGCTGCCCCACTGTATGGTACCGTTTTGCCGTACGTTTGTAGGGCCATACACACACATGTCCCATACCATAGACAGCAATCAGACCAAACTGTGTAGTAGCCTAGTATATGTAGGGTCATTCTGTGAGTGGCACATATGAGGATGGTGTAGAACAGATAGTCCTTATACTGTCATATTATGCTAGCTTACCATATGTGGCTGTGGCTGTGTTCACATTAGTTCTGGTTATGTACTGTCACACAGGTGTATCTTACCCTGTGCTGTAACATGGCTGTTGAGCCTGCTATATATGCAGGTACATGTGCATTCCCCCATATGAGATGTAGGCCAGTGTTGAGCCAGTCTGCCTGTAGCCTGCACAGTGCATTGTTACATGCCTAGCAGCTTAGTGTACTTAACCAGTGGGATATCATGTGCAGATACTTGCCAGATGTACTGCTGCTGGGCCTCCCTTAAATGTCATGTATGTCAGACAGAGCAGTGGGATGCTGTACAGATGTATGTCACTATCTAGTGAGTAGTATGTGTCCATGGCACCCCTATACCAGCAGTCATTATGTGTCAGGCCAGACAGGAGTGTGTGAATCCAACACCTATGGTGCCAAATGTATACCAGTCGTTATGTGTTATACCCATCTACATGGCTGTCTACATCCATATTGTCAGGCCTGGTACACATGTTGTGCACTAAGGGATTATGTGTATACCTCTGGAATGTACAGGGTGTGTCTGAAATTCCACATATAGTGGCCAATATCTCTGCTGCACTCTTCAGGGGCATTACATGCTAGCAGCGGTACTTTACAATGCTTTTCTTAGGATGTCTGTCAGTAGCCAATGGCACACATGTTATAAGCAGATGTCACCTTCCATACACACCATGTCTGTAAAGACAATCCCAATGACAGTAGCAATAGTCTAGTAATATACCTGCTATACATACTGACATCCCCTTGCACTATGACTTTGGGACTATAGGGGCTGGGGTAGGGCTACACTTCATGTCCAGGACATATAGTGGAAATATATGTACATATACTTATCCAGATAGACATATATATATATATATATATATATATATATATATATATATATATAAAATTACACATGTATACTACTCCCAATTACCACTGTCATGGCAACCACCCACTATAAATCCCCACAGCATGTGGGCGTGTTCCCTTTACATTTCCTGTGTGATGGACATCCTTCCTGTGTATGGGCATCAGTTTTACAGACAGCAGGTAGCAATACCTCCTACAGGAGAACCTGCACACTCAGAGCGGCCACATATTTGTAGGAGGATCAGGAACTACAGACAGACTGTGAGTAGAGTTGTGTTATGCTTTGCATAGTACTGGTGTTACAGGGTGTGTGTGTGTGTGTGTGTGTGTGTGTGTGTGTGTGTGTGTGTGTGTGTGTGTGTGTGTGTGTGTGTGTGTGTGTACATACTAATGTATCTTGGAATGCAGTCTGCCTGCATAGCACACTACTGTGGGCCTATGCTCTTGCTGGACAGAGGTATGCCCATCATGTGTTGTCCATCCACCACACAGGTCCTGTGTCAGATATTACACTGGCAGTGTGTGTGTGTTATGTGCTATCAGTACATGGCTACATCCATTTCTATTTCTAATCTCAATTCCCTGACTAATGGTATGTTTCAGACTATCCTGTAACACCAGCACCTTGCTTAGTGTATGGCAACAGTGTTCCACATATGTGCCTGTGTTTCAGCCTCTGTCCTCCATCTACATACCAAGCTTTGCACATATGTAATGCTGTTGGGGGCTGTTCTGTAGTGGGCTGTGAGTATATCACACTGCCATTGCTGCCATTAGTCCACTGCTGTTGTGTCCCACACACATACAGTGGGGCTGGGACTATATATGTGTAGGCATCGCCTGCACAATACATGTGTGTCCTTATGCACTGCAGACGCCAGTGTATGTAACAGTGGTATATAGGCCTGTATTATTGAGTCTAGGTGGGGAGCACCATAAATTACCTAGGCTGTTAGAAAATGTGGGGGTATCAGGGGTGAGCTGCCACAAGGTATCTGGATGTACAGTACCGTATACTTCACCTATATTGACATTACTTACATGAATTGGGGTACTGCAAGCCTACTGCCTCCTGCCATACAGACTGTTCTGTTTGTCGGTGTGCTTGTGATGGTGTCAGTTATGCCTTGTTATGTACCAGTTACAACCCATTTGATCACAAAACATCTTTACCTCCTACTGAGTCTTGTGGCCCAGTCTGTCTTCACTATTGTACAATTTGAAGGGCTTGGCCTGGACAGCAACAGTTGTGAACCTTTCCAGACTACTGTATTAGTGTAACTGTTTCACAGTTGCAGTACTTTTTTATATGGTTGTCAGTATCTGAACAACTATATGACATGGCATATAGAACTGTTATAGTACACAATTAAATGATTACCATTTCTGCAAACCTGTGTGTGGTGTCTTTCCTATGACCTTTCTATGGGTATATGTCGCAGGCAACGATTGATATTAGTATGGGTGGCCCATACAATGTCCAGTTGTTCAGATGTTAACTGTAGGTATAGTGGCTGTTCCATATAGTGTGCACCTGCTACATATGTATCTTACTGTGCATATATCTGCGTGTGCATGTGTAGTCACATCTATATATACATATATATATATATATATATATATATATATATATATATATATATATATATATATATATATATATCTTTACCTGTATCTGCATATCTGTGTCTGTCTATCTGTATCCTGGGGATGTTGATGGCTTCCACATATTGCATGTCCTATGAGAGGCAGACTGTACTTGGTAGTGTATTGCAGGGCATATGTGTTTGGCTGTGGGGGGGATGCTATTCGTACAAGACTTATAGTGTGTGGGGCCTCTCAACCCCATTAACGGTGCACGTGGACATATGTGTATTTGTTAATCTGCAATTGCTATCTACAGATGTATGGCCATATATACCTATATAGATATATATATATATATATATATATATATATATATATATATCTGCTAACATATGTATAACTATGTCCGTATATACCTACATAGATATACATCCGCCTACACACATGTAACGTGCTATCTATATGTAGACATATAGGTGTAGACACGTGTCGATTTAGGCAAACACATGTATATATGTGCATTTACAGTGATATATATATGTATATATATATATATATATATATATATATATATATATATATAGAGAGAGAGAGAGAGAGAGAGTTAGTAAAATAAAATGTATATGTATATATATATATATATATATATATATATATATATATATATATATATATATATATATATATATATATATATATATATATATATATATATATACAGATATAGATATGTTGTATCTATTTAGATTTTAATATAGTTACACACACAGACATCTAGGTGTTGGTATACATTCTCTATACTGTTGCATGACAGGACTGGATGATATGTTTCTGAAAACATTGAATTTCTGTGTATCTGTCATGGCTTAGTTGTACATCATCCTGTCTAGGGTGTGCAGGGTCCTTGGTTTGAGCCTTGCAAGAGCTGTTTATTTTGTTGCTGGGCAGAACACGGCCCATTGGATACAGAGTGATTAATGCACTTTAAAGCAGTTGTAAGCAGGTTTGCACAGAGCTAAGCATTGCTTACACAGGTTAAGCAATTTAGAAGCTGAGTGCATGAAAACTTCAGCGGAGGTTAGCAGTGCTTACTGTCATGCAAACCTGCTTACAACTGCTTTAAAGTGCCTTAATCACTCTATATCCAATGGGCTGTGTTCTGCCCAGCAACAAACTAAACACCTCCTGCAAGGCTCGATACCACAACCCTGTATACCATACACAAAGTAATTCACCACTAAGCCATGCAAGATATGCATATCTATGATGTTTTCACATACATATCATCCAGCCCAGGTATTCAACACTACAGGGAATGTATTCCACCATTTTGATGTATTTGTGTGCGTATATATATATATTCATATTTAAATGGGTATAACATATCTATATATGTAGATATAGCTATAGAAATATATGTATATATATATATATATATATATATATATATATATATATAAATACCCATACATCTATAGATATATATGTATACATCCATATGTCCACATGTATACAGCACTAAAAATGCATATATGTAAGCATATATATGGTTCACCTTTCAAAGGGAGGAAATCATGTCTACAAAAGCTGGAAGGCTGAAAGTATGTTTTCAACATTGCACAATCTTGCAATTAATGCATCGAATGTGCAATGAGTGAATGTCACTATACATTCGCTCATTGCAGATTCTGCAATTTGGGTGCGGATGGCACTATAGTGGGGATGGGGAATATTTGCCTATCCCCACTGTAGTGCAAACTTGAAGTTAGTATATCACAGTAGGGGGGTTGTGGGGAGTGCAGGGGGGCTTGCCCTCCTGCATTACGATATGTATTCCAACTTGCAGTTCGCGAATCAGCGAAGCTCTTTTAGATTTGCTGTGTTTTGAACTGTGGTGCAATTAGAAATGACAGATCGGTCCTTTTAGTTTGCAGAAAGGGCTGTTCGAAGAAATGATTGTCTCCCTTTCAAAGGTAAATACATATATATATCTATATAGGTATATATGGACATACATCTGTAGATGAAATTGGGAACATAACCACAACATATATGTCCACATGCACCATTGATGGGTTTAAGAGACCCAAACAACATACATCTGGCACGGATATGTATCCCCCCCCCCCACAGCCAAACACATCTGACCTGCAATACACTACCAACCTTAGCAGATCCCATAACCAGGACCCTACACGACAAGGGAAGTACATGTTAACAGTACTCCATCCCACCTGTAGGATCTCAAGCTGGCATTACTAACATATCATGCAATACAGTCAAGTGAAGTGTCATGCTTGGGGGAATCCCCTGGGCAGGCGCAGTAAGTAGATGGGATCCCTCATATGATCAAATAAGCGTACACCTGACAATGGATTCACCAATGTTGGCAAGGACAACCACAAATCCACCATGTCAGCTGGGAACTGCCACCCAATAACCTGATGACCCTGGTCTGCAGAGACATGGAACATATCAACAATGAACCTATGGCCAATGTCACTGGTAATCTTAACACACAGGAACCCGCCAATGTTGGGCTTGTCAAAGGCAGAGAATACAACCTGAACCTGGTATTCCTCCTTGACGCAATAATGACAGGTGGAGATGAGGGTTAGGAGGTGCACAATGCTTATGTAGATCATAGCAGGCTTTTGTACACCATCCCACATGTAGAAATGTGTGTTGATGTTAAGGGATCTACCTCCATTCACAGAATATGTTTCCACCAGGACTGCTTGGCAAATGCCAACATTCCACAAGTGCCATCCCATGAACATACAGTCCTTCACAGGTCATAGATGTGTTAATGCCCTCCTCTACACTGTAGAGGTGTGGAGCACTCCTGGGGTTGCTATAACTCACTGGGTGTGGCTGTTGTGGACACATCTGCCATCATTGCAGTTACCCTTGTGTCTATCCCCCCACATAGCTGTCTGTAATACTGTACAGTGTATGTAATCAGGTTGTTAGTTGTTGTTTACACCATTCACAGTAGTTGAGCACCTCACACCCTCCTAAGTGTAGGGCTATGCCACCGGCATTAGCACACTCATGTTACTGAGGTGAGGATCGCAGTAGAGTGGGGACAGGGACATACACCCTGCTGTTAGCATGTTCAGTGTCATCCACATTGCTGACTACATATATAGCAATGTGTGGTTGTGCCTATCCTGTCTTGGTGCAATTACATGGGCAACAGATGTGTTACCTGCATGGGGACATACCTCCATGTGTACAGTCTTGTACCTGTACTGCATCCAAACCAAAGGCTCTGTGTGTTGTACCCAGCCATGTCATGTGTACCACCCACTACACATACTGGTGTCCACTGTAGAAGGCCTACTGACACATGGACAAACACAACACAATCAGAATAGATACTGATGACAACAATACAACATTGTTAATTACAGCTATGATGCATCATGGCTGCACAACTACACCTTCCAAGATATTAGCATTTCACTTTACTGCTGACAACATGCTACACATCATTCCTTTGCTACACTGTTGTACAGTCACCCTGAGCATCAGCACCATGTTAGCCTGCCCCTGCATCGATGTTATGGATTTCCAGAAGTGGCACAGGTATCATCATATATACAGGGTGTGTTTTTGGTTTGCCAGAGGCCTAGGCTGAGCCATACAATTGACAACATGTGTGTGTGTGTGGGGGGGGGGGGTTGAGTACTGTTATGGGCCAATGATGATGTGTGTTTAGGTATGTTGTTGCCCTAGGTTTGTTGTTCATGTGTGTGTGTCTGCATGCACACAGTTCCACCATGTGGCTGCCCTATTGTTGGACAGCTGTAAACTTGGCAGGGTTTGCAGTTCACCATCTCTGGCCATGGACATGGGACCTGTGCCTGGCAGGAGTGCTACTGGCAGTAACAGGTACAAAGCCAGATCGGGTACTGTCCCCCGAGATTGACAGATGTCAACTGGATCCAGGTCCCCCCTGGGACTGGCCAGGGCCACGTGCACGTGGTCTGCTATGACGGTCTGTGGACAGCACCCCCCCACAGTGCTGGGGCTGGTTCTGCCACTACAGGAGTGGCTGTGACTGGTGGGATGTCCACGGCGACCTCCAGCTGCTCGTGTTGCTGGCATATGTCCTCGTGGCCATCGCAACCATCCCGATCTGTCCTGATGCATGGACATGACATTGTGGATAAGATCCAATGTCTCACCCCACCATCTATACATGACCTCAGTGTAATTACGAATGGCACCTGCTAGGTCATGGATGCTGTCAGTTACAGAGGTGTGATGAGCCCTCTGCACCCTTAGACCCTGTCTGGTGTACCGTTCCATTCATGCCTGTGCCTCCATGACAGCCTGGAACATGTGTGTGGTTGATATAGATGTGGCACATCTGCCAAGGGCATGATGACCAGCAGTGCTCCGATGAGCACCCCTGAACATCTGCCTATGTGGTACCCCACCAGACATCTGGCTATGGCTGCTGTGTCCTGACACACATGCCATAGATACCACACTGTCCTGGCCAATGCCAACCATAGACTGTCCCTCAACTAAGGCCAATGGTGATGAGGTATGTAGAGGCAGTTTGACTGTGTGCGTGGATGGGGTGGATACTTGTGGGTTGTCAATTGGTGGCCCAGCGGCAGCCCCTGATGACCCTGCCTGTGTCTCAACACACCTATCCTCATGGTCACTGTCTGTATCAGATTCCCTGCGGGAGGGACCCAGCCCCACCTCGCCACCTGTGATGGGAAAACAGGGAACAGACTGTAAGACCTGTACATCACCACTAAACAGTACACACACACACACACACACACACACACACATGTGCAGACATGGCCACACACACAGACATACACACATGCAGTTGACATACATGGCAACCCATACACTCCACCAGACAGCACCAACAGACAGCTCTAGCACCCCCATAGCACACACAGTAGCAGGTGATGGTGCAGTACAGTATCACACACAAACCTGTAATTACACATATGTCAGCATGCAGGACATGTGGTGCTCAACAGCATGCAGTGCAACTGTAGTCAATCCCAGTTACCAACATTATACATGGCTGTGATGCATGGCTTTTGTTAGTAGATGATGGCCCTCCCCCTGGAACACACTGCACCCATGTCCACAGCATTGCTGTGCATCTGTTCAGCAACCTGGCATGTACTGTGCACCATATCTCACAGGTGTACACACCATTGCAGGATGTTTATCTTTGTGTCAGTTATGTTTCCGCTGCTGCTCACAAACCCTGTGTGTTTCTGGATTATATGTGGACACGTGTTTAGTGAATGCCTGATGTGTATTCACAGATGTCATCATCAGTGGTGCATGTATGAGTTATAGAATACCATTAGACCAACCACAGACACAATGTCCTGCACCTATGGTGAGTGTAGAGACCATTAATGACCATTACTGAGCCCTGGCTGATGTTGCCTGTGGTACACATAGGTACTTAGGTGAGTACTGGTCTATTGGTCCTGAGGCCTACATAAGCCTAGCCACAGGGGTTCCCAGCCATGCACCACCCAATAATGTTATTCCCCTGTGCCCCTGTCAGGCTGTGGCAGACATACTACCTAGGGTGAATATTAAGTTGTCAAGTGTTTTTGTAAAGAGGGCCAATGAGTAGCTTGCCTGACATGAATGGGTAGTCCATTCCAGAGTGTGGGAATTCCCCAGGACAGGGCCCTATCCCTTCAGTATGTTCTGTGTAATGTGTTGATGAGGTTTAGGACCCTGGAGCATGTGTTTGCAGAGAGATTGGGATTTCTTTATGTGTAGAATGTTCAACTGTTCTGTGTATGGCATAGCTGTGTTTGTTAGGCAGATGTCAGCTGTGCCTGGGCAATGTGCACTGGAGTGTAGCCACAGTTGTCTGAGATGATCTGTGTATTGCATGTGCTTGAGTCTGGTAATCCCATCAGTGTGGTGTGTGCTCTGTCAGTGAACATGTACAGTATGCATTATGGGTAGGTGTGTTAGATGTGTACATGGCCTACACCTTACCTATGACATGCACAGTGATTTTAACCATTGAGTTCTATTAATGTGTTTCTAATAGTATTTTAACATTATAACTTATTCTTTGTAGTCAAGTGTTGTAAGGATTTTTTATTTAAAACATATTTTTATTCATACACATTTATTCATCAAACATTGTAATATTAAATGTGTATTAACTGTGGCAACACAGAGAGATACAACAAGAAAAGTTTTTGGATTTAAATTAAATTAACCTTTTAATTAATTAATTAACCTAATCAATGTAATTAAGTGAATGGTATAAAAGTACTAGTAGTTTGAATGGCCCACATCTAAGGAAGTGATTTTTAAAACGAAAACGTATGGTGGAGCATTAATGTGCTGTGTTTCTGTGGAATAAAGTGAAATGAAGTGTACTGAGCCATCTGTGGGTTTTTTCACAATTTTCTAAGCTTGCCCTGCTCAGGGCTTTATTGTTTTGCCTGAAAAGCTGCTTCATTGTATGAATGAACAGTGAATTGCCAAACCGGCATCCGGCCGCTGCCTTGCTGGTATCCCAGAGGTATCTACATTGAGATGAGATAAAGTTGATGTCAGTGGCCACAGCTGTGGAATTACTACAGGGTGGCTGCAATTTTACAGTAAAACAACAGCTGAAGTCCACAGTACTACAGATTATGCATAACTGCTTATCAGTACTACACAGCAACAGACTCCACATCTCACATATGCATGATATACCTGTACAGATGCATACACAACAGTGGTCTACTGATATGCCCTGGAACCTTACCTGCATGCTCCATGTCTGGTGTGTGGGTAGCACCCACCTCCATGACTGTATATGTCTGTAGCTCTTGTGGGTGGGCAAGTGCTACCAGGCTCATGAGCAGCTCATCCTCCCTGGTGATGGGGGGGATAGATGTTATGGCCTCCCCTGTTGCAAGGTGGTAACCCCGCACAGCAGCGGCATGGCGACATACATGGCAGAGCAGGTCACTACAATGACGGTGGACCTGCTCATGCGTATGGCTGTGCATCCCCACCTCATTCACCCTGTGGACCACATTATTCTACATGGCTGTCTGCTCATGCTGGTCCTGGCTTGTCCTTGAGAACTGCAGCTGGTAGTTATGGATGATGCTGGTGAGTATTATGTCATCCTCAGCGGCACTGTAAGTGGGATTCCTTGGATGCACCATATTCCCTGAAAGACATAAAGATGGAACTATGTCTGAGCAACTCATATGGCATGTTTACCATAATACAATACAAATATCAGTTTCCTGCCACCATATCAGCTCCAACTTAATGTTCACACAATGCAAGTGGTATGTCTCTGGTATATCTACCATTGGGACATATGTTGTATTGTACAACACTTTCTGATATGTGTTTATAGACATGCCCCCTGTGGGGACACTAGAGTTGCTGGGCTGTTACAGAGTATTTCACCTGCATGCCATTGTCACTGCCACTATGTTTCCACATATGCATGTGGTATGCTTGCTATGTGATTGCTACACATCTGCCATTCTGTGTTATTGGGGATATCTATGCATGCTGTTGAACATGTTCTGGGATTGTGTGGACTATTACAACACACATATGTTCCATGACAGTTACACAACAGTATTTGTAGGGGTTATTTGCCAGCAGGAACACCACTCCCATCTAATGTGCACATGTTACCAGTCCACATCACATCCGCGACCCACCATGGAACCTCATTATCTACTGATCTGCTGGCACTAACTTCATGTGGAACCACCTCAGGGTATGGTGCCCCCCCCCATGAACCACACACAGACATATGTCTGTCACCCAGTTAGGTCCAGGGTCTTGTGCATAGGGAACTCCACAGAGACATGGGGTATGTGCTACATCACCTGGAGGCATGCAGTACACATACACAAGGTTCAACATACATTTATCTCCTGCTCAGCCCACAGCCCAGGCAACTTAATGACCATGTAGATGCTGTTGTGACTGTCCATGGGTGGACACCATGTTCCCTTTGTTCCCATATGGGGCTCAGTGGCCTCCATATTCCAAATGGAACTACCCATCCACAGTGTTTAACCACCATGTGTGTCATATACCAGCACTGTATGCTGTCTTGTTTGTCACCCAACCAAACCTACATACCAATATGTGCCTAATACTCTTCACCAACATATATATCCCACCTTCTCAAAAACTGCGATGTGTTCCAAACATGGGTTACACACCACACTCCATTTTGCAGCCATGTACTGGTGTGTAGATATGTTGTGTATTGATGTGTGATGTTCTCTCACACATGCCATGGCAGGGGATATGTACTGACATATGTATATATATATATATATATATATATATATATATGTGTGTGTGTGTGTGTGTGTGTGTGTGTGTGTGTGTGTGTGTGTTGTGTGTGTAGACCTATACATGTCAGTATTATGTATATGTGTATATGTGTCTGTTTGTGTATATATATATATATATATATATATATATATGTGTGTGTGTGTGTGTATGTGTAGACATACACACGCACATACACACACACACACACACACACATATATATATATATATGTGCATATATGCGCAGATATCATTATGTGTTGTTTTTATACCTATATATATGTATAACTGTCTGAGGTTCTGTAGACATACACAGCTTTAAATATGTATCACACATATATGTACCTATATGTGGGGTGCATACAAACATCTGGTCCACACTCTTGTAACTCTCTTTACTTCACAGCTGAACTGTTCTGCCTTGCTGCAACACAGACAGGTGTCACATGTCAACACAGACTAACATTAGGGGGGTATAGATGGTGACAGATTATAGAGAAGCATATTATACTGCTATGGCAATTGGGCATGCTATGCTACACTTTAATATGACTGTCCTGCAGATGGTGTGGTCTCACACCCATGTGTCTATCATGGCAGTATTAATACCCCCACCAGCCATTGGCCACAGTAATGTACAGAACACAGATATCATAGGTCACATCTTTGCAATTCAGTTGACAGATATGGCCCACTGCACATAAGGACTGACACTATTGTCCAGAGCAGTTGTTGAGCAGAACATCATTACAGAAACAATTACTGTTGGCACATATAAATAAATCATTTCACATTATATTATTCTATACCATATACTACATGCAAGTAGTACATATCTGTTTCATATACATTTTATGTTTTTTCCACTGTAACATAACCCTGAGCTTTGTTGTTATTTTTTTTTTCTTTCTCTCTCTCTCTCTCTCTCTCTCAGTCTCTCCAGTGGAGTGAATGAGCTGGTTTGAATAGATTGCGGCATGCTTTTGTTGGTATTGCATATGATCAGGTGATGGCCTCTGCACCAGTCAGTGTCCACCAGTTGCTATTTGCATGCAGCCTGCTGTGTAGTACTTCAAATAACCACTGTCATGGCAACCCTGTACTTTAAATTGCTGACTTCTCTGGGCATTGTCCCTTCACCTTTCCAGTATGGATGACATCCTTCCTGTGTGTGGACATCAGTATTACAGACAGCAGGTAGCAATACCTCTTACAGCAGAACCTGCAGACACAGGCCAAATACACATTTGGGTATGGTTCCAGACCAACAGACAGCGTGAGTAGTGTTGTTGTGTGCATTGTATCTTGCTGGTCTTACAGGGTTTCTGTGTACATGGTACTTTTGCATGGAATGTTGACTGTCTGCATAGCTCTCAACTGTGGGCCTATCCATATGATACCAGAGGGATTGGCTGTTAGGTTTTGTCTGTGCACCACAGGTATTGTCCCAGATATATCAGTGGCATTCTGTCTGTTGAGTGCTATCAGCACATGGCTACATCCATTTGTATTTCAATGTCATATTCCTGCATAAGGGTATGCTGCAACGAATCCTGTAACACCAGCAATTTCCAGGGTGTGTAACAGCAATAATGCAAATATGGCCCTATGTTCCCGCCTCTGTCCTCCATATATATATGCCAGTCTTTGTCCTGCTGTGATACAGAAAGGGGTTGTTAGGCAATGGCCTATCATCATTTACCACTAGCATTACTGCTATCATCCCAGTCATGTCATGGACTCCCACACCAACTGTTGGGCCAAGTCCATATATATGGGGGCAACAGCTGGAGAACACATATGGCCCTTGTACATTCCACAGGTAAGTGTGTGATACACAGTGTTCTTTGCCCTTGTACAGCCTTTTATGGGGGGGGGGGTTCAATGCCATTAACCTAGACTATGACACCTTTTCAGGGATATAACTGTTAAGATGAGGATCATTCAGTGTGATAATGAGATGTTAGGTTAAGCAATGTTATGTACAAGATACTGTGACATTAACACAAGTGCTACTTTTACCCCTAGGGCTTGACTACAGGGTGTAATTGGAGGCTGCTGAACTACATCTGTAATTGTTGATTGTTACGTATCTTGAAGGCATATCCTGTTTCTACTGTTGTACTAACTGAAGACCTTGGCCTGGACAGCATAGTATGGTATATATCCACATTGCTTGCATCTACTGTTTTGTGTGGGCCTTGCATTCATCACTGATTACATATTTCAAACCTTATGTGGTGTAAGTGCCGGTATACATTATTGTATAGTACACAAATAAAGGTTATCTGTGCATGCATACCTGTGTGTCAAGTCATGTCCTTTGAATTGTGGGTGGGTATATGTTTAATGTCAGTATTCTCATTTATAGGAATGGTTGCCACATTACACATTTCACAGGTGGCAGTTAAAGGGCTTGTGGCTGAGGGATATACTTTGCATCCAGTACTTCCACACTATTTCTACATACATATGGCTTCTACTTCCTTTTGTCTGTGTATGCTCCTAAATATATCTCATAAAGATATATGTTTGTTGTTCTTCTTTTGGCTTTTCTCGGTTAGGGGTCTCTACAGCAGAACTCTGGTCCACTAATGATTGGCAGTAGATTTTTTACTGGTGCCGAGGTGCCAGCTCGACGCCCAACCTTCAATGAAGGCACTCCCATTCTACACATGTCTTTCGAACGCCACTCGACCGCGGGGAGGACATGCAGACTCCACACAGAAGGCACTCCAGCCGAGAATCAAATGGGAGAACCTCTTGCTGTGAGGCAACAATGCTACTGCTGCACCACTGCGGCATGTGTGTGTGTGTATATGTGTATATATATATATATATATATATATATATATATATATATATATATATATATATATATATATATATATATATATATATATATATATATATATATATATATATATATATACATACATATGTATACATACATATGAACATATGTATCTATATTCAATTGATGTTATATGATTATTTGTGAGCCATACATAAATATATATATATCTACATATAGCTGTCTATCTGTCCATATGTCCATGCATGTTCAGCTCATATTTTGGCCTGCACCTCATTCTCTTGGCAATTGACATGGATGATCAAAGCACTGAAGTCAGTAACTAGTGCCGATACTTTTGTGTTTCAGACTTCATCTCCTTTTACATATGTGTTCTAATACAAATAACTGTGCAACTAGCAACATATATCCCTATTTGTACCCACAGTGTGGCATACTTTGTCCAGACTTCTTGCATTACCAGGTTGTGTGGTATGATATTAATGCATTTTCTGTACTGTTGACTGATTGTGCTGGATGAAATGTTTGTGAAAACATCAGGTTATGTATATCTGCCATGGTTTAGTGGTAAATCACTTTGTATATGGAGTGCAGTGTCCTGGGTCAAGCCTTGGAGAGGTAGTTTATTTTGTTGCTGGGCAGAACAAGAGACGTTGGATACAGAGTGATTAAGGCACTTTTAAGCAGTTGTAAGCGGGTTTGTGCAGGTTTGCGCGAGTTTGCGCATCAGTAAACACTGCTAACCTCCGGTTACAGTTTCTTACACTCGGTTAGCTTCTACTTTGCTTAATCTGTGTAGGCAATGCTTATCCCCGCACAAATGCACTTAAACATGCTTACTAGTGCTTATATATGCTTACTACTGCTTATTTGTGCTTAAACCTGCTTACTAGTGCCTTATTCATTATGACACTGACACTTCACATGTGCATTTAATGCAGTACTTCAGTTCACATTTAAATGTTATTATGTAGGTTATACAGCAAAAAGATGTAAATATATTTTCATATACAGATTAAACATGGAAAACAATATGTGCTGCAGTGGGACTCGAACTGGGAATGCCTGTTCGTTAGGTGGATGCTCTAACCACTACATTATTGCTGTGCTGCTTTATTTACATATATATTCCTTGTTATCATCTTCAGCATTTTCAGCTGCTTTAAACGTAGCTAAGTGATGGGCAAACTCATGCACCCACGGTTAGCTGTACTTGGGGTTTTAAAAAAATAAATAAAAGGGTTTCTTTGTTTTATTTATATGTACTGTTGCTGTTGAACACATGGGAACTGCTGGTGGGGATATGCAGACACCTATGAGTGGTCTTGCTCATTTATTTACAGTTTCTGCTATTCTACTTTGCAGGGGCTTGTTTATTCTCAGAGCTCTGCTTTCAGACATCCCCCTGCACTCGTCCATGCTCCATGTAGGATTAGGAGGTCAGGCAGCGCGCCTTCATTAATATGCATGGCGTGCTGCCATCCTCCTCCTAAACTGCCACTTCCGTGCAGGACTAAATTAGACCTGCACAGAAGATTAGTAATTCCGGGGGCATGTGTATTTACTTTAAAACAATATTTCAAGACAATACTCTATAACTAACAATAACTGCAACTAATTGTAATATACAAAGTAACACATTATTAGTAAATAATTTATATATTACCAACCATAAATTAAAACCAAACAATGCAGACCTTTTAAAAACTAAACAGATGCCAATGAAAATAATTGCAAGATATTAATGAATAATTAATGTTTACATAAATTAGATGAAAATTAGTTTACCAATTGTGTTAATTTGATAAGAAATTTCATTATAATGAAACTTAACAAGAATGAAGTGTAAAAATAACTAATGACAAATGCTCTCTTCCTTTGACCATCACCTAGTAGCATCATCCTCCCCATTCTTCAACTTTACTGGAAGAAAGAAAAATGCATCTCTATATTCCCATATGTATGAGAACATTCAATGTTTTTTTCTCAAATATTTTTTTTATTTTCAATTAAAATAACATTTACATAATATTTTAAAATATCATTTTAAATAACTATTATACAATATTTACAATAGCCTGACTTTCAATTATATATACTGTATGTTGTTAAATATAGAATTAACAGATCAGTTATCAGAGATACAATATTGATTATTGCAGAGTGTCCAACAAAGATATAACTTTCTTCCAGGGATTATTTACCAATGGCCTGGGATAGATTCATAGTTCTTTGATTTTTATTTCTATCAATGCAGTTGTCTTCAGTAAAGTGTAGAATTATTCTAAGGTTGGGGGTGTATTTCAATTCCACCTTCTGGTTACACATTTCCTAGATATAGCAAGTATTGTCCATAACAAATACATATTTGTCTTATTCAGGCAGGGACCTTCATTTACATTTAGTATTATCAATACTTTAGTTAAGGTAAAGGATTCTTTAAATAAAGCTTGTAAAAAATGATTGATTCCATTCCAATATGATTTAATTTTATTACATTCATAAAAAATATGAATCCAGTCTGCTTTGACTTTTCACACCTCCAGCAAAAAACATTTTTAGTAGTACTGATCTTTTTAATTCTATCTGGTGTTAAAAATGCTCTATGTAAGTATTTCCAGTTAAATATTTCCAGTACTGTGTGTTAGAGGTGTAATTAACTGATAGTAAGATGTTACTTTTAATTTCTTCCGTTAACTGCAGTGACAGACCTTTTGTTAAGAACTGCCAGTATGATGGTTTGGGAATTGTTTTATATGTTATTAACTCTTTATATAGATTTGAAATGGAGTTTTTCTTTTCACAACTATTATATATAAATTCATACAGAAAACGTACTAGACTTGGCATATCTTTAAATGAGGAATTATTAATGAATCTGCATAAATCTTGACTGTACATTAGAATGCTTTGTAAGGTTAACCAGTCCTGTGTTGGAATATTGTAAGCAGTTTTTATCATATGTATATCTAAAACATTTCATTTATTTACACATTGGAACCATCATAAGAATCCATTTTGTTTCCAGGAGGTTATTGTTTCCATATATATTTTGTGAGGAAAGTTCTTAGTGATGGTAAATGGGGTTAAAAGGTCAAACCAAAGTTTTAGATCTATGTTTGCATTGATAAGTTTTCTAAAGGAATTGATGTAATGATTAATCAGTGTTGTTTTAGAAGGTTTTGTTATATTATATTGTATACGTATGCATAGTATGTACCAGGGTTTGGTTGATTTGTCTACTATTAAAAATATTTTAACAGATTAAATTCATTTGTTAATATAGCCGTTGTTAATTCTTTCCAGTTGACAAAATAATTTGGGTTTATCCAGTCTATTGTAGTTTTAAGCACAGATGCTTTTATATATGTTTCTATTTCTGGGAAGTTCAGTCCTGCTTGTTTCCAGGGTCTAATGTGATGAGTCAGAGCAACTCTATTCTTTTTGTGATACCATAAAAATGTTATTAAACATGAGTTTATTTCTTTAAGAATGCATCTTTTAGGAATTAACTGTATTGCTAATGCTACATATAGTATTTTTGGCAATAAGACCATTTATATTAATTGCAATCTGTCTTCAAAAGTTAATATAATTTTGTTCCAATTTTCTATATATATTTTTATTGTTTCAATAATGTTTTTTTATAATTTATTAATATTGTTTTGTTTATATTTTTGCATAACACTATTTCTAAATAATTTAGCGTAAGTTCTTGTTTTCCTATGATGGATTTATCTGTTACTTGTAGGTCTTTTTTCTTATTTAAAAATAGAAATTTTGATTTTGATCTATTAAAGTGTAGACCTGAAATCTTATAAAATTTCTCCATTACTTCTTCTAGCTCTCCTAATGACTCTCTGGAGTTTGATAGGGTTAATAAAATATCATCAGCGAAAAGCTTTATTTTAGATATGTACTGGTCATAGACTTCTATTCCTTTTATTTTTGAATTACTGCATATTATTTCTGCAAGTATTTCTATAGCCAAAGCAAATAAAATAGGAGAAAGGGAGAATCCTTGTTTAGTACCTTTCATTATATGAATAGATTCTGAGGTGAAAGGACCTAATTTAATATAGGCTAAGTTATTAGTATATATGATTTTTAGTAAAAAGATGAAGGGAGGAGGAAATTCAAATAATGCTAAAGTTTTAAATAGATATTCTCAGTTCAGGAAATCAAAGGCTTTTTCTGTGTCTAATCTGATTACATGTGTTTCTCTATCTTCTTTATTCACATAATCTGTAAGAGTAAATATCCTTTTAATTTATCATGTGTGTGCCTGTTATATAAAAATCCAATTTGATCATTATTGATTGTCTTTGAAAGTCGGATTTTCATTCTGTTAGCTAGGATTGACATGAATATTTTGTAATCATTATTCAGTAATGATATAGGTCTGTATGAGGTGCAAAGGTCTGATGGTTTATTATCTTTTAGAATTGGTGTTATGAGAGAATATTTCCATTTGGGTGGTATTTTTGCTTCTGACTGGACTTCTAGCAAAGTTTTATGAGAAAGGGAGATTTCTGTTGAAGGGAAGAGTTTGTAAATTTCCGTAATTATACCATCTATACCTGGAGCTTTGTTAGATTTACTTTCTTTAATCTTGTCAACAATTTCTTTGTAGGATATACATTTTTGTAGGTCTAGTTTTAAGTTTTCAGGATTTTTTTTATATTGATAAGGTTTGTATCTAAGTTTATTTGGTTGGTATCTAAATCTTCTTTTTTGAAGTGTTCCATTATAATGGAACCAAAATGCTTCAAGAATGTCTCCTATATCTGATACGTTTTCCCTTTCTTTTCATGATATATACTACTAATGTTATTTGCTTTAGATTGTATTTTAATTCTTGTAGATAAGTTATGTAGATATCTGGGGAGGTGGCTAATGAGTTTATTTTTAATTTGTCCAAGGCTAGACAAGTTTTGTGTGTTAGAATTTCATTATTTTTTTTATTTAATTCCTCTATTTCTTTTTTGACTTCTGGACAATTCTGATTTTTTTTTTTTAGATTTTGCTGTCAAGAGTCTGGTTTGCAAGTCTAATGATTCAGATTCCCACTCTGTAACTTTGTTTTTGTACCAGCTAAGGGTCTTACCAAATAAATATGCATTTAATGAGTCCCAAACCATGTCTTTCTGTTGTATTATTAATTTCAAGAAATAATTGTAGTTCTGACAACATCCAGGGTCTGAATTCTTTAATTTTCGTGATTTATGATGGAATTCTAGTTGAGAGGATTAAAGGTTTAAACTTTATTTGGAGCTTCATTATCAGAGAGTCATGATCTGAGAAGGGGCATGGAACTATTGAGAAGTTAAGGATTTTTGTTTGTAAATCTTGAAGTACGAATAATTTGTCTATTCTGGTTTGTGTTCCAAATCTATTGTCTTTATGGGAAAATAATAAGGATTTATCATATTTTACTTTAAAAATGTCTATTAAATGAAATGAACCAATCCATTTTTAAGGATTTTGAAATAGGTGCTATGTGAAAAGACGTTGGTGGTTTCAGAAGCTTCTAAGGTACAATTAAAGTCTCCTCCCAGTCTAAGATTTCCTTTATAATAATAATATTCCTGGTCCAATTTCTGGGAGCCAGTATAGATTAGCTAAGGTCCATATTCTGTTATTAAATTTAATTATAACAAATGCTAGTAGACCTTCTTTGTCTTCATATTTATAAATAACCTTTGGAGTGATTATGTTTTTCTTCCAGAGAATTGATACTCCTTTTGTCTTTGTTCTATAGAAGGATTGAGCTAATACTGTATAGTCCTTAGGGTTCCAAATAAAGCTATC
Source organism: Protopterus annectens (assembly GCF_019279795.1). Lineage (NCBI taxonomy): Eukaryota > Metazoa > Chordata > Ceratodontiformes > Protopteridae > Protopterus > Protopterus annectens. The sequence continues at coordinate 323,103,585 of NC_056736.1, forward strand.
ATTAGTCTTAAAATGCATTTCCTGGAGAAATACTACTTGTGCTTTATTGAGATTTAAATATTTTAGTAAGTTTCATCTTTTATTTGCATTATTTAAGCCATTAGTATTTATGATAAGAATGTTAAAGCCATTTCAAGTTATTGTTGGAAGAAACTTTTTGCTTCTTTTTTTTATTTTGATTAAAGTAGTTATACCATATTCTCTGATAACACTGGTTGTTATTTTTATGTGTGTAAACTTAGGAGTGTAATTTAATGTTCTTTCTTCTTTAAATATAAGTAGGGTAAAATTCTGGTCAGGCTTTAAAAAAGCACTTCTATAAAACATTAATTCTAAAGTATCAAATACAAGTAAATATGAATTTCCCATTAAACATGGAATGAAAGTCATTCCTAAGTCAATAGATAAAGATAGATCTATTGGATTATCACTCATACCTTTAACCAACAATATTAACTGAGCTCCATATGTTAAATTATTATATGGAGAATTTTCTTAAAAGAGATATGAAATTCTGTATAATTCTATTATTATTCTATAGTATTTTATATATCAGGATGGAATGTTAGTGTAAACAATTATTATGTTTACCTTAAGAGATCCCAAACATGTCAGATATGTAATTTTGGATAAATTAAATGCAACAGAGGAGCATACACTAAATAAGCCAACAACAAATAGATTATTACTAAAATTATTTGACTAAAAGGATTCTATAGGAGACAATGAGTGATTACCAATGAAATATGAATTTACTGTAGGTGTACTGTCTTCCTTTACTTTCCCACTCTTCAGCTCACCAACTTCAACGTGGGTCTATATTATAACATCGAAGTCTTAAAACTTCAAATGTTATAATATCAAACCATTTGGATCAAAAGACTATAACATCGAACACTCAGAATAGCAAATTTTTTCCCAGGGAAAAAATTTGCTGTTCTGACAAACATACACACAACACAAGCACACCAAAATAAATAATCCACACACATACACTTTACAAAACCCTACACTAAACCATACATACACTACTAGCTATCCACCTACCTTAACCCAACCCTAACCCTAAGGTCCATAACTACTACGCACTCACCTTACCTGCTTGCTAACCCTAAGGTCCCTAACTATCGCACACTCACCTTACCCACTCCCTAACCCTAAAGTCCCTATCGCACACTCACCTTACCCACTCCCTAACCCAAAGGTCCCTATCGCACACTCACCTTACCCGCTCCCTAATCTTAAGGTCCCTATTGCACACTCACCTTACCCACTCCCTAACCCTAAGGTCCCTATCGCACACTCTCCTTGCCCACTCCCTAACCCTAAGGTCCCTAACTATCACACTCTCATCTTAACCCGATCTGTTCACAAACTTACCTTAACCCGGTCTGTAACCTTCACTCCATAGTCGAGGAAATAGCGAAGCTGCAGAAACGGCCCACTGAATACTTTCCCTGGGAAAGTATTCGATATTCTGCAGCTTCGCTATTTTCAGTGTTTGGTGCATAGGGTTCGATATTATAACATTCGAAGTTTTAAGATTTCGATGTTATAATATAGACCCCTTCAGCTTACACTTATGAAAATACATGGCTTATCAGTGGTATCCTGAATCTGAGTAGAGGCACCCTACAGTCTAGTGTGCAGTGCTTTTACATATTTATAGATTTACAAAGCAGAGTCTAAGAATGAACTATGATCACCCTGACAATTTCCATCCTGAATAGGGCACCTCCTGCTTCCAGAATGGGTAATCACATCAGGTCTAGAATGAATGTAAAGGTACCTATAAGGTAATCAAGACTTTCCTTAGGTAAGTATTAATCAAATAGTATTTAGAGCACCTTAACGAGTTCTCGTGGCAGTTAGAATACTTTTAAGCCTCTCCTCCCTTGACCAAAAACAGAGATTTCCCTTCCCTTTCTTTCCCTTGTTTTAAATCAGTACTAATAAAAGAAATTCAGCAAACATAGGTAAACAGAAATAACACTCAGTAGTCCATCTTGAACATGACTGGCAATCCATTAAACAAGTCAGTGACTAACATTGCGTTAGTAAACATTATAAAGACAAATTAGAAATAATTTCCTAGCTCTTTAAATTTTCTGATAAACCAAAAAGTTAACAATAAGCTATTTTAACTAAAAGTATAAAGCATTTCAAATTTTCCTTGCATGTATACATTTCTACTTATATTGTAGTGTCAATAGCTGTCTTTGAAATCTGTACAATACTTCACTTCTTCAAATCATTCCTTTTTCATTTCAGGTTTTGTTTTGTCAAAACGGCAACAATATTTCAAGGGCACAATTAATATTTAGACTGATGTTTCAAATAAATAACTTGTCAGTTGCCAGTTGAGTTAGTTTAAAATGTATGGTTAGTGCAAATATTGCATGTTGCAAAAATAATATGCAAGTGACATATATAATGTAACATATATAGAGCAGATAGCTTATGGATTCAGGTTGTTAAAGTAAATTATGCTTATTAATCAGGCAGTTTCATTTAAATTCACAACTAATTTGGGAACATTTCAGTTGAGTTTCCAGGAATGTGTAGTCCAATGTGAGTGACTGAGTCCACTTTTCCTCATAAACATATGTCACATTTCATTAAACTAAGCAGAGTGTAACATCTGTCTAATAATCATTATAAAGACAAAGAGTAGTAATTTCCTAGCTCTTCAAACATTCTGATATTGCAAAATGTTGACAGTAAGCTATTTTAACTGGAAGACTAAAACATTTCAATACTTCCTTGTGAATATATATTTTTACGTTTACTGTAGTATAAAGAACTGTCTTTGAAATCTATGCATTACTTCACTTCTTGACGTTGTCCCGTTCGATTCTCAGCTAGAGCGTCTTCTGTGTGGAGGCATACGTGAATGGGCGTACCTTCGTTGAAGGTTGTGCATCAAGGCTGGTAACTCGGCACGTAAAAATACACTACCAAACATTAGCAGACCGGAGTTCCGCTGTGGTGACACAACAACTTCACTTCTTTCAAGTCATTAATTTTACAGTTCAGATTATATTTTGTCAAAATGTCAATAGCATTTCAAGGGCACATTTAATATTTAAACTATTTTAAATTAATTGCTATCAGTTACCAAGTGAGTTTGTACAGAGTGTGAGGTAACTGCAAAGATAACATGTTGCAAAAAGTAATATGTATCTTTTCATGTGCTCTAGAGACTGACAATTTCAAGTAACATGTAAAATATAACTTTTACAGTGCAGACAGCTTGTGAAATCAGCATGTCAAAGTGAGTAATACTTTTTAATCGAGCAGCTACATTTCAGTGTACATGTAGTTTGGGAACATTTCAGTTGTGTTTCCAGGAATATGTAATCCTATGAGGATAAATCATAAAATATTTACAAAAATTCCTATTATGTATTTATTTTGTCTTGTTTAGGTTGTTTTTCATTTTAATAACTAAACAACATTACTTTTTCTTATTATTTATCTGTGAGGCTAAATGCACTTCACAGATTCACAGTGTCCTTAGAAACTGCAGCAATTGTTTACTGTTGCTATGGCAATGCAAATAGAATGTGAAGAAAGCTTCACTTCTCTTAACCAACAGTACATTTTTTCCTCCTTTTTTTTTTTATGTATTTGTTAATACTAAAAGGAAATAATTCAAAGGACATATGTACATGAATGGAACATTTCAGAGTTAATCACTGACATGCCCCCAATCCCAATACGCATAACAGTGACTATCATTAATCTAATAAATATTGTAATAAAAATTAATTAAGTCCACTATTCCAGTTAGTCTACCTTAAAACTATATTATTTTATAGCAATAACCCACGCCCGGGTGTGGGTAATGCTGGATTTACCCACGGTTGGCGTGGTTTGGTCCCGGTAAGCCCGAGGACCAAACAAAGACAACCGTGGGTAAATCCAGCATTACACCCAGAAGTGGTTATTATTATAATGACATTATTTAAGAAAAGAAATAATTACTTTTCTTAAATAATGGCATTGTATAATGCCTCTTTGCTGCCCTTCCAGCTGTCTGGTGTTCGTGGCAGTTCTGATGTACTGCATGCCTCGCAGTACATCAGAGCTGTGGGCAAAAGCAACGGAGAAAGCAAGATCTCCATTGCTTTTTACTGTCTCGCTATGTTAAATGGGTTTAACATAGCGAGACAGCTTTAAAATAAGCAACGGAGATCTGCGTTGCTTATTTTAAACTGTCTCGCTATGTTAAACTCATTTAATATAGCGAGACAGGTTAAAGCAACGGAGATTGCAAGATCTCCGTTGCTTTTTACACTGTGTCGCTATGTTAAAGGAGTTTAACATAGCGAGACAGCTTTAAAAAGCAATGGAGATCTGTGTTGCTTTTTAAACCTGTGTCGCTATGTTAAACTCTTTTAACATAGCGAGACAGTGTTTTATACTAACGGAAAAAGTCCGGGCGACCGGACCTTTTTCCATTAGTATATTGAGGGATTTACAATGGGCACGCTGGTCGGGCTGGCCAATCAGCGTGCACGTTTTAGAGGAGGCATTGTATAATAGACTATTATTTATCTATGTGTAGATAGTGAGTTATTAAATATATACAGACTATATTAGTATAGTAAATAGAAGAGAATTTAGAAAGGGAGACAAGGTGCAGTTAAAATAAATAATGAGAAAAGAGAGAAGAGAAAAAGAAAAGAGAAAATTAAGAGAAAATACACATATAATATGTATGTTGATTTACAGTATAAATATTTTATGTGCTATATAACCCTCATTCTGTGAAAGAAAAGTACCTTGTTTTACATACCTGAGGTAATGTGAAAACTCTCATGTGTCATCTATTTTCAAAAAATATAGATAAAGATTCCAGTAGTTAGTTACCTCTTAAAATTCCAAGCAGTAATGTTAAAACAATTCATATCATAGTAAATGCTTTGAGAGATTTGGCTGTAACAGTATCAGTCATTTGCTTCTTCTTTTTGACATCTGTCCAGTCATTTGTTTCTTTTGTTCTCTTGAGAGAAGGTGACATCCAATCCATATCTTCTGGTAAAGTAATCACATTATTAGTTTTAATAAATGAAGAGGCTTCCTCTAAGTCAATAAAAGTCCTCATCTCGTTGGCATACAGTATTCTTATCTTAGCTGGATATGCAAGTTGTGCCTTGATGTTATTTTGTTTCAGAAACTTTATCATTTGCCACACTTTTTCCTTTGTTCTATTATTCTAGATGAATTGTCATTATCAAATCTTATCAGGCTCTGTTTATATTTTAGAGGTGCCTTCCTCCAAGCAGATCTTAAAATCAGTTCCTTGTCCAAGTATGAAAGAAATTTGATAATTATTGACCTAGGAGGAGAGTCTGAGTTAGTGGCAGGTTTCCCAAGAGCTCTGTGTGCCCTTTCAATGCCAAAGGAAAGTTATTCTTTTAAATTTAAAATGTCAGGGATCCAACTTGATAAAAAGGAAATAATATCCGCACCTTCTGTGTTTTCAGGTAATCCGAAAATCCTGATGTTATTTTTCCTCTCCCTATTTTCCAAGTCATCTACTTTATTAACCAGCCAAGTGTTTTGTTTAAGAAGCAGTTCGTTCTGTGTTTCCTCTTCCTTAAGTCTGCTTTCTAAGTCATTTAGAGAAACCTCTATTCCTGTTATCCTTGTCTGGTGTTGTTGTAGCATTTCCTTGAGGGTGTCAGCCTGTTTTTGACTGCTTGTTTTAAGATTTTCCAGGTTCTCTTTAAAATCATCCCTTTTCAAAGACAACTCCTGCAGGGTAGATGCCATCTGTTGTAGTTCCTTCTTTAAGGCAGCATCCTGGTGAGAATTCTTTGAGTTACTCATTTTAACAAGTGAATATATCTCCAAGCTTTTTGACAGGAAATTATTTGTAAAACTTTACCAAAGTTTCTAATTATGTAAATTAGTCCTTTCTCTATAAGGGGCAGCCACAGTGGTGCAGCGGTTAGCATTGCTGCCTCACAGCAAGAGGTTCTCCGGTTCGATTCTCGGCTGGGGTGCCTTCTGTGCGGAGTCTGCATGTCCTCCCTGTGGTCGCGTGGGTTTCCTCCGGGTGCTCCGGTTTCCTCCCACATCCCAAAGACATGCTGTAGGTGGATTGGACACTCCAAATTGGCCTTAGGTGTGAGTGTGTACGTGCATGTGCCTTCTGTGGAAGGTTGGGCGCTGGGCTGGCACCTTGGCACCATAAAACTCCACTGCCAATCATGAGCAGACAGGTGATCTGCTGTGGTGATCCCTAACTGGGAAAAAGCCGAAAGAAGAAGAAGAAGTCCTTTATCTATAGGTTCGATCTGATCTCACCAGTGAGGGTGGGCTAGGGTGTTTGGGCTTAGTAGTGTTCCCAGTCTATTAGGGTAATTGAAGTCACCTAGTATGATGGTGTTTGGTGATACATTTATGCCTGTAACATGCTACAATTTGCAGAGCCGTATAAGATTTTATACTTTGAAGAAAACAAAGAATATTTTTTCCTGTCTTATTTAACTAGTTATATGGAGCTCTAAAATATTGCTGCTTTCAGTTAGCCATTCAGGGTCTGCCTCAGAACATTCAGTGTTAACAGTAATAAGTAATTATTGATAATCCATTTAACAAACACATTATACACAGCTCATTTCAATTGTGATAGTGTACACAGGATGAAGTCAACAAACACATGCTCATAACAAACAATTATAAAATTGATAAGAAACATATATGTAATTAAAATCATATGTGATAATATCAAATAACAAGCAGAACAAGCTATGTAATGTACAAATATAGCACACGTGGGGCCAAGCCATAACAGGCTCAGAGAAGGTCAACCTATGGTATAGAAGCCATTGGGAGTTGATATAATGGTTAAGATGTTTACCTCACAGACACAAGATATAGAGTTTGATTTTTACCTTTGAAAGGGAAAGGAAATTGGCAAGGCTTAAAATCGTCCATAAAAGTGACTAGCCTGGCACTTACCTATGCAACCTCAGAGTAACATGTTACTGTGTCTTGACTGTTAAGCTTAATTTTATAGGGGTTGGTGGTTGGTATAAAGGTTAGGGTGTTTACCTTGCATTCACAAGGTATGAGTTTTTTTTCCTGTCTATGAAAGGGAAATTGGCTAGGCTTAAAATAGTCCACAAAGGCAGCAAGCCTAGTACTTACCTATGTACCTATGAAGCAGAAATACCATTATGACATTCAATTGCTATTTAATGCTAACTTAAAAATTAAAGTAAAAATTCTCATGCACCCACTAAGAAAATTCTTTCTTCACTTGACCCATAATAATACTACTGTATGCAATATTAGAACAACTAGCATCTTTTACTACAGGATTAGGATATTTTGTTTAAGGCTTCTAAGGCTTTACCACTCATCTTTACATTTGTTTTACAAATCAACAGTAAGACAAATTTCACTTATTCCACATTAGCCACCCCCCCCCCCTTTTACACACAAGTATGAAAATACCAGATTCCAAAATACGTGCTCTCAACCTTGTCTCAGTGTAAGTGGTCATTTATACTGACAGCAAGTCTTTTGGAATCAGGACCCTAATCATTGATGAGTTTCATAAAAAAATGTCTAAAACAATATGTTTTAGTACAATAACATATAAAAAGGCAAAAACATGGTACAAACCAAAGAAAGAAACATACAACGCAGATATAGTTGATGACTGCTAAAACCTGGTAAATTGTAAAAACTGTTTAACTTTCTTGGGTGGCGTAAGCTATGGAACCTTTCTGGCTAGGCTTACCTAGGCCCTTGGGCCGATAGTCTAGTACCTACCTATGAACCTATGAATCTATAAGAAGCTCCATGAATATTACTTTAAGCATAATGTAGCATGCTTAAATAAACCTCAGTCACTTCCTGTTTACTTCATATGTGTGATGTATGTAAAAATAGCTTGACAATGAATTCATGCTTCACTGAAGGTACAGGCTGGTGTTTTATTTCAGTGCATGACATGCAGGTGGAAATTAAAGGAATAAAAGGTATGATTCTTCATATCTTAAAACAAAGCTGCACAAGAGTCTTTTAAATGTAAAATAAGAGAAATAGTGCAGTAACAAATGTACTAATCTGTGCTTGGAAAACATGAATGAATGTAAGTGAAATAATAGCCTCAACCAACAGAACCAGACATTATAGACAAGTTTAGACCTACAATTACGGAAACATAAATAAAATGCAATAAGTAATAAAATCATTGTAATTAATATAATTATATTATGGACAAATAACCTAATAAGCCTATGAATAATAACAGTGTCCTTGTCATGATCCTTGGTAGCTGTATTAATAATACATAACTAGTGATATGATCTATTAGGAAGCATGCCACTTCTTCCTTGGCAAAATAAATCAGATGTACATTTTTTTTAAATTGAAACATTTGCTAAAGTTCTAAACACTCAATGAAATTAAACACAAGACAGCCAAAATAAAAATGACTGAAGGACATACTAGTGCTGAATGATTACTATACTTAATAATCCAAATATACCTATATAAATTAGTTAAATAAATAATAAGTACATTATAGAATAACATAATGATAAACTAGAATCTTTATAAGGTATAAACTTATACAAAATCAAAATAAGGGAAGCAAGAAGAAGAATAAAGAAGGAAAAGGTGAAGACAGCAAAGAGAACAGAGAATTGAAAAAGATTATTAATATACAAATATTTTGTAAACATATGAAACAACTACAAGCATTTTACCTCAAAAATCCAAAGAGTGAAATACTTGTTTATATTAATTAAACACTCTCCTTTTGACTGAAAAGAAAAGAAAAGAAAAAAATGAGTTAAATACTGAATAAAATGTTATTTATTTGCCCTTTATCTTCTTTAATTTCTCATATGATATTGTCTATTAATTCCTGCGTGTCATTATTTTAAGGAGGCACCACTCCAGACAATATCTTAAGTTTGGTATTCTTTTAATGAAAGATACTACATATTCTAAAGAATCAAAAGATTTCTAACCATTAAAAAGAAATAGTTTGATTTTAGCAGGATATGTGAGGTTAGTTCTAATACCTGCCTTGTCAGTTCTTTGGAAATCTTTGGAATGGAAAGCAAGTCTTTGTTTTGATAATTACTTTCAATGAATAGTCATTGTAAAAATCTAATTAAATTATTACCAACTTTGCAAGATGATCTTGGCCAAGCAGTGTTTAGTATTAAATCCTTATCTTTTGAAGAAATAAATTTGACAATAAATGTCCTTGGATTTTCCTGTCTGAGAATGTGTAAGAGATCTCTGAGACTTTTTTTTGTCTTTATGAAACTTATCTTAACGGCCTGGCTCCCAGTGCCCCATGACAGGTCGAGCAGCCATCCTCCTTCCCCCCAAGACTACTCCTGTATGGCTGGATACAGTCATGGATCCTAAGAGCATCCTTGGGGCTATGCCATCTGTGCTTCCATCTAGGTGATTTCTATAACCTACCCACTTCCCTTCCCCACCCCCCCTCACACTCATTAACTACATCTGGCTGGTCAAGTCTGAGGGAAACTCCCCTTTTTAGATCACACCTTCCGTTATGGAGCATCACCAATTAGCACCCTCCACCCTAGGATGGACATGCCCATTCCTCCTTGCCACTCCATCAGTTGCACAAGCTGCTAATTGAACCTGGGTAGTCTGGGCTCTAGCCAGGGATTTATCCCTCTATGCCACTGAAGTGACTGAGCTATGAGCCCTTTTGATACCTAAAGACAAAACTTCAGGTAGATTAAGAACGTGTGGCAATCAGGAAGTTAAAAAGCTAGCCATATTTTCTACCTCATTTTTCTGAAAGATCACATAATTTCTTATATTATTCCGCCAAGATTTGTTCTCCAAATCATTGATTTTCTAAAGGAACATGTTATTTTATTTGGGAAGAAATTCAGACTGATTTTTTCCTTCTGACAGCTTGCCATCAAAGTCATTCATTGCGTCTTCTATTCCAGATATTTTGTTATTTAACCAGATTACTAATCAGCTCATTTTGTTTTTTTTTACAGTATTCTTTTATTACAAAATTATTTATAACTTATGTTAGGATCATTGTTGAGTCAAATCTTATGTGTTGCTCCTATTCAAAAGCTAATTTAATTCTCCTTGAGGAAGCCCAAAAAAAATTTACTAAAGGCCCACAAGATGTTCATGATCTTAACTATTCTGACAAGAGGAATAATATGTCTAGGGCTCAAAGCTTTACACAATGAGGCATTAAGATTTGTGTTGGGTTTGCAATTAATTAATTCCAAAAGTTTGTTACAACACATCAATCTTTGTTGCCATTGTGATTTTTTTAAAACTGTAAGATGTTTCAAATTCACTTCTTGCAGCATTACTTGGTTATGGAGTAAGCTCTCAATTCAGATTTGCAATTCTATGTCTGTGAATACTTTTAACACGTCTCTAGATTCTTGGGTTCACCACTTAATAAACTCTGCAAATGTGGAGCCTGTTCTCTAACATGACCTATAGCCTGAACACAGTTATACCTCAAACTATGAGCTATGGTTTATTCACTAATAATAAAAATATAAGGAAACAAAATATCTGATTCAGTGAGTAAGAGTTAAACAAGTGCCAGATTCCAAAAGCATTCCTTTCAGTGTAAGTCTGCCCTGATTCCAAAAGGCCTACTCTCAGTGTAAGTGACTTACTTTGGTGTAAGGCCTGTCTATAAGCAGGCTCACTCTGGGCACTAGATTCAAAAGGATCTGCTCTTTTCCTGCTCTCAGTGTAAGTAGTCATTTATACTGAGAGCAAGTCTTTTGGAATTGGGGCCAAATTATCTTATCAAAGTGTAGGAAAGATTCTCTTTTCTTGAATATATCTGTTTCACTTTATGATGAGGAATTTCTGCAGCAGTTTACAGTAACTGAAGTCCTTAATGTATGTGAAACATACATAGCAGTGTGTTGCTTGTAGTTTAAATATAAATGGTAATATTCACCTATGCTTGTGTTTTAAAATTATTATACAGTAACTAGACATCCCCTTGTCTATCCTCTCTCATGTGTAGTAATCCTATGTCTGCCACTGGTGCTAAACACATTTGAACACATTACTGTAAGAAAACCCTTCATCTAACAATATCACTATGGAAACAAAGTATGTCTGAAAGTACTGCTAATTTTTTTACTGATTACATAAGTGAAGCATTTGTTTTTTTGTTTTTTCTTTTGTGATCAGTGTAGTTCTACCATTTTGTTTTCAGTTTTAGTTTCGATTTGCAGAAACTGACATAATATGCATTAATGTTTCTGTATATTAATATTTCTTATTATACTCACACGCACACACTAATTATGCATGATATGCTTATAACATATAATCTATGCATAATGTATAACAGATCTTTATAAATGTATCTAATGTACATGCTATCTGCAGTTGCATTATCTAAAAGCATCTAACTAAATGGCATTCATTGCAAATTCAGATAATGTTTACAACTATTACAAATGTTAAAACAACAAAACAAAACCTAAAACACTACTTTTATGTGGGGGCATTACCTCTCAACACCCAATGTGGGGGGAATGCTGCCCCAACACCCTCCCTAAATTATACATACCAGTTCCACGATTGCAGAATCACAAAACATGTACAGACCACATCAATTAAATCATTTCTGATTAACTTACTGTGCAACATGCAATGCTTTACATTATACAAATATAAAATTATTACACCAAAACCAAAACTACACAGCAAAGAAATATATAATAATAACTTAATCATCATGATAGTGTGCTATCAAAGCACACTGCAAACAACTGACAAAACTCCACATAAAAGTGTTGTACATCATAATGGTGCTTTGTCTATTAGCACAGTGGCTATGACTTCTAAAACTACACTACCATATGATATACACACGATCAATAATAAATTATAATGCAAAGTAATGTATTCTGTAAAGTTATACTCTACATAAACCTTTCAACAAACTAAACACTCGACAAGATTAAGGTATACTATATAAAGCATGCATAGCATATCATGAATGACTGACATGTTAAATGAATCAAGGTATACCAACAAAAACATTCATAATATTCATAACATTGACAGTTCTATGCAATGATAAATTTCCTTTTTCAACATGCTACTCAAAAGACTACCACATATTTAGCTCACATTTGTTGAATAGTGATAGTACTATGGAAATGCATTTTTAATGTATGTTAATAGGTCCCACCTTCCCACCTTAGTAATGCATGCTAACCCTGGCCTTAATGCTAACATGCAGGCTTACCTTAAAAAGCCTTTTCCATAGCACTACCACTTCCACTACACAAGACAACTCAAACAATCACCGCATGCACACAGACACACACACACACACACACACACACACACACACACATAGGTTCATAGGTAGGTACTAGGCTATCTGCCCAAGGGCCTAAGTAAGCCTAGCCAACAAGGTTCCCTGGCTTACGCCACCCAGGAAAGTTATTTTACTGTGCCCTTGTCGAGTAGAGCTACAAAAGTGATCCCCGGGATGTATTTCCTATTTCACATCCACTCATCAAGATTTTTATTGAAGAGTGCTAATGAGGAACTTTGCTTGATATAGATGGGTAGCTTGTTCTAGATAGTTCATACCTTTTTTCTTAGGAATCATCCTCACTTTTACCTAAGTACTTAAAGATTTGACCTTTTGAGCCCTTGATTTTTGAGCTAATTCTGCCTTTTTTTTTCCAAAGAGCTTTAACATGTTCTGTGTAGGATTCTTCTTAACAGTTTTCCACTTTGGAAGACCTCTGATGTCAAACATAAACATGCAGTTATCTTAAAAGCTGATTTGCAAAGAGGCCTTCTGCGGTGGGTGCTTATTACCTTCCTTCTCTCGCACAGTGACTGAACGGCTGCTTGCTACACCTTCTGTTGATAAATGTTTTGCATCATTTCGTATACATTGTTTCTGTTTCAGGTTGTGCTCGCTGAGTACATCAAGCTGGATATCTGTTGATAGATTTTTTTGTATCATTTCATATACATTGTTTCTGTTTCAGGTTGTGCTTGCTGGATACTGCAGAACTGAGTGCGCCCTCCTTGTCCAGTGTGAGATGCCATAATGCAGGCTCACTAGAGGAGTGCATATTGCTGGCTGTGGGAATAAAACTCTGCCAGACTGGGAGCGTGAAATGAGGATATTCCAACAGTTAAGTACTTCAGGAGGGAGGGAGGGAAGCCTCCTTGCAGATTAGGTGATATAGTAGTGCAAAGCTGTTACCCCCTTTTTTATTTTGTTTTTATTTAAGTTTTGCTGTGTTTTGATCCTACATTCACCTGATTTGAGAACATTACTTCTAGCACCCACTGCCTTTCACCATGTCTTTATTTCTCCCGTGTGTCACAGTTCAGGAAGTGGCTAGGAGATGGAGTTTACAAGCTTTTGGTGGTGGACTTGACGCCATTTCTTCCTGATGATGACATGCTTAATTACTTTAATCCCCAACATGCAACATGCCAGCTTTAAGCATATAAGCCTGTTAGTGATTCAAGATGAATACTGAGTACATCATGCTTTCCCCATATGCCACCTACATTTGTTGCTCCCCATTCTGGTTTTCATCTTCACACACACGCACACACACACACACACACACACACACACACACACACACACACACACACACACACACACGTGCACACACACATTTTTGATATTTCCATAGACACACATTTGATAGATAGATAGATAGATAGATAGATAGATAGATAGATAGATAGAGAGATAGATAATTAGATAGAGATGTATGTGTGAGTGTGCATATATGTGCAAAACTCAAAAGGCTAAGCACTCATATGGTTGAAAGTTTTTTTGTGGGTGCAAGAAAGACAGAAAGCAATATGAGTAAATGCTCACTTTTGTGAATCACATGCAGTTCAGTTTAAGTTTTATACAGTGCAGGTAACTACGAATGTGCAGTAAAATGCAAGTTGTGGGTGTAAAAAAGGAGAATTTAAAATGAGTGAATCTTCAGTTTTGTGACTCACTTAGGTTGAATAATGTAGGCAAACAGGAGTATGCAGTAAAATTAATATTTTAATGAAAAAGTGGTGATTATGAAAATGTGCAAGACTATATTATATCAGTTTATCTGTATGTGGAAGTGTCTGCAATTTACGGTTAATGTAAGGGTAAGTCAAGGGGTGGATTTAGTGCTCGGCATGTCTGATGTTGAGTGTGCTCTGTGTCCTTTTGTCTTGGCAGTAGTACTGTTAGTGTATTGATTTTTAGTAACTTAATGTGTGGGGTTCAGGTTAGTGACAAGAGTAGTGTTAGGTTAGGGTTAGCACATGAGTAAGATGGGCAAGGGGTGTTAGGTTAGGGTTAGCACATGTGTAAGATGGGCAGGGGCTGTTAGATTAGGGTTAGCACATGAGTAAGGTGGGCAGGGGGTGTTAGGTTAGGGTTAGCACTTGAGTAAGATGGGCAAGGGGTGTTAAGTTAGGGTTAGCACATGTGTAAGATGGGCAGGGGCTGTTAGATTAGGTTTAGCACATGAGTAAGGTCGGCAGGGGGTGTTAGGTTAGGGTTAGCACATGAGTAAGGTGGGCAGGGGGAGTTAGGTTAGGGTTAGCACATGGGAAAGTTGGGCAGGGGGTGTTAGGTTAAGGTTAGCACACAAGTAAAGTGGGCAAGGGGTGTTAGGTTAGGGTTAGCACATGAGTAAGGTATGCAGGGGGTGTTCACTCACCCTGCCCACCTTACTCATGTGTGCTTAACCTAACTTTGCCCATACTCCCAACCCCGCACATCATGACACTAAAAACCCTTTTCCTACTAGTACCACTACCAAGTCAAGATCTTGGTGCTATAGCTGTGGTTTACTGATATAAGGCTTTTTAATGGGAGAGAGGGATTCAATGTTTTGTAATACACTCTTAATAGTAATTCAGCATTTTCTGATTCTCTCTTTTGTGCTCTGTCATATGAAGTTCTCTCTTTTATGTATTCAACCATTAATTTTATATATTGGTCATACCTTTCGACCACTAAGTACAAGAAATCTGGACAAAACCATAAATGGGGTGACAAAGGTCAAAAAATAGGGATACTTTTTAAATATTCCTTTTACAAACTTAGAAAGTTGATAGCAAAACAAGTTTTGTATCAGTGTGAATTTTCTGATGAGTATGGTGTCTATAACTTGAACGTCAGCCATTATTTTCTGACTTCAGTCCTCAAAGATTTGCCAATGATTTGCCAAAAAAATACAATTTTATGTGGAACAGACCAAAAACATGAAGCAAAAATCTGGGCAGTTGAGAAGTATAATGCAAATTCATATGTTCTTAATTAACATAACCAATTACCCCATGGGGGGATCAAACCCTGAACATTGTATTTGTAAGGTATAAGGTAAACATCTTAACTATTATACCAACCTCCCACTCTATCTATAAATATATATGTATATAGCTATATATAGATATACAGTTTATAGATAGATAAATAGATATGGATATATACTGAAAGGGGATGATTCTCCTGCACACCTCCCTCACAGCAGCCAAAGAAAACTGGAATGCTTTGGCAAATAGACTGATTCAGTCTGTTTCAGTAGTGCCAGGCAACCTGCACAAAATTTATCCTCCAAGCCATTCATTTTTATCAAACATTTCAGTGAATTTGCTTTCACTGAATGTAAATTCAACAAAATGTATTCAAGCAACTGAATGAGGTTCTTTATGATGTTGTTCATAAATAAGTACTAGACTGGCAGCCCCTGCAGGCCATTTTAAGCATAGCCAATTTCTCTTCAAAAGTAAGAATCAAGCCATGTAACTTGTGACTGTGAGGTAAACACCTTAATCATTATGATGACTCCTTAACATCATATATATTTTGCTTACTTCAGCCCTAAATAAAAGGTTGAGACAACAACACACATTGAAGGCAAGTATCATTTATCACCACACTATCAGTATCATAAAAAGAAAATCACCATATTTTCCCTGCCAAAATGAATGCTAATATTTGTGGACAGCAGGAAAAGCACAGACCACACTGAGGACCTTTTCTTCCTAGACAGTGGGCTGAAGCAGCCTGCCCAAGTATATTTACTGTAATGATCTACAGAAAAACAATTCTTCAGTTTGGCTGATGTCCATTAACTGCTGGACTCTGCATCCACATACAAAGGCTTAGGCAAAGACAGAAACATGTAACAGTCAGCAAATGGAGAGAAAAAAATAAGATAGTGGTCACTATTTCATTTATTAATTTGTTAACTTGGTAAATAAACTGGTCCTGCTTAGACCTTTTCAGCAAGGATCCCATCTAAAACAGCAAGAGTAAATGCAATATAACTGTGTAAATAGGATACAGTAGACAGTCAATGAGCAAATTGTGAGAGTTAGGAGGAAACTAAAGCTAACCTATGCAGACAAGCACAGAACATGCAGACACCACACACTTACACATGAACATATTCGCGCATGCGCACACACACAGACACACACACACATAGACACACGCAAATACATACGCACATATGCACATGCATGCA
This sequence comes from Protopterus annectens, assembly GCF_019279795.1. Taxonomy (NCBI): domain Eukaryota; kingdom Metazoa; phylum Chordata; order Ceratodontiformes; family Protopteridae; genus Protopterus; species Protopterus annectens. The sequence continues at coordinate 323,120,135 of NC_056736.1, forward strand.
TAGTGAACAGAGGACAAAAGTGTACCCTGGGCATGGGAAGCAGAGTACTCGATCACAGAACCATGATTGCTTCTATTGCTGGCATCCAGAAGTTCCAAAAAGATGGAGCTCACTTCAAACACAGTTAATGCTGAATGTTGTATCTGTCAACATGAACTTGTAAAGTACAAGTGTCAGTTACAATACTCAGCAGGCAGACAGAAGAGTCACAACATAGTATAACTAGGAGTGTAACACAAAATATTATAAAGAAAAAAACAAACGAACAAAGACGCGCATTTTCCTTCATCCATACCTTGGAATAATTCCACATACCTGGAGCTTATAGATAAGGAGCCACTGGTACTAATTATCTAATTCATTTTAGAATCTGGGTGAGGGTTTTTTCCAATGTGAATTAATTTTCTTATGAGAACGAAGAATAATGCACCTTCTTATTACACCACACAGCTAGTAAAAGCACTGAGCTAAATGGTAGCTGTCAAATACATAGATTGTTTCCATCCCACCAACACTGTTAACTGTATTGTCATAAACTCCATGACCCTCTCATGAAACTGAACTCAGATGCTGCTAAAAATAAGCATGAAGCCTTTCTACTCAGAAAGGAACAGATTGACAAGAAGAGGAATAATCAGCTGGTTAAAAAATGTAGTACACAGATACCTGCAATCATAAGTTAAAAACATACAATAATTACAAACATAGTTGTAGTTACCTATCTTTGTCCATTGTGGGTCTATGCTTCTGTTCCTTTATACATGTCCTGTGTGCAGAATAAAATAAGAGGTGAATTTAAATATAGTGTGAATCTCATACTAAATGAGCTGCATGTAAATGAGATAAGGTATTTATAGGTAGGCCAACAATCTCAGGTTCAAAATGGAATGCAGTTATTAGCAGTGCCAGCCAGGGGGTATAAGAATATTTTCCCCAAAGTTCTCCTTTTAGAAGAAATAAGTATGCTATGTTGTACTACCCCTTGCTGAGTCTGTGGGTCATCACAGTGATGCTAGACAATTCATGAGTACTATAGACATAGTGATATTTTTCTGTTTTCCATAGCCATAAAGGGTAAAGCATGGCATATGCCAGCTTGACAGCTCCCAAAGAATTCAACTCTTATGACTGCACATCAAATTCCGCTGGTTACCTGACTTCAAATGAAAGGTACAGCTAATGAGGGCAAGCAAGGCTGTATTTAAACTGGGGGAAAGAGCATGGACATGATTACTTTATTTGGTAAAGTAATGCCAGCCCAATGGCCTTACTACATTAAAATGAGTATTTTGCATTGTGATATGGGAAACAGATTCAAAATGCCTTGTGTTCAGAGAATTACCTAAAAGCTGCACCATTGGTGTGCAGGGTAGATAAAGTAATTCTAGTCATCCTGTCTAATAATTTTTCTTCAGGTCCTACACTACCATAAAAAGAAAGTAGCGACATGTCAATGCTCACTGTTAAGTGGCTGGACTTGTGTTTATAGCTGATACAATCAGCATAACTGATTTAGAGGATTCAGTCAACAGTATGGATCAAACAACTCCTGAGGGAAAAAAAAGACAAATCTTGTGAAAAATAGCTGTGTTAACCTTCACAGACACAAACACACAAATGCACACACTGATAAGAGTGCAAGAACACACACACATGCAGACTGATACACAATGCATCTAGAAGCACGTATGGTCATTTAAATAAGAACATACTCATTAGCTTAATTAGAACTACACCCAGGATACAATTAAAAGGACTCTGGGGGGACAAAAGACAAAAAACAGACTAACAGGGGCAACTGGTATACATTGAGAAAGTACAGCCGCGCCTCTATAAAATCTCCTAGGGAATTAGATCAATTTCTGCATTCAACCAGACATCTTCCATTCCGCATACACAGAAGGCACAGCATTTGTTTCCTGTGCAGATAGATACAGCTGTAATGGACAGATCTGTAGTAGTGAGCTCCTGCCACCTGCTGACAAGTTAGAGGAGGTGCAGGTTCTGGATACAGATGTATGGCCCCAACACAGCACAACAAGTAGCTTTAGATTCTTCCTGAATGTAATTTTCTTTTTGCTCAAAGCAGAAAAACACCCTGAAAATGTTTCTAATTTTGTGGGATAGTCCTGATTCTTCTTAAAGATTTTGTTCTATCATTCATAAAAATGTGGTAGAAAAGTAAGAAATGCCATGCTGGGCTGCACCACTAAGAAAAAGTATAAAGACACTGGAACACAGAGGTGATGTAATATATTTTACTGGATTCAGTGAGTAACTGAAAAGCCTGTGTTGGTCCAATAAAAGGTGTTGCATTGCCTCTGTGTTCCAGTGTCATAAAAGTGTAGGATTTTATGACAGGATTGGTGTGAGTTTAAATCATTTAATAATGCCAGATGTTATAGTACCAGGTTCTTTTTTTTCCTTTTCTTCTTCAGAAAATGCATTTGAATACCAGTGCTGTTTTCTGTCAGCTTCCAAATATGAAATGCATTAATATTTAAAAATAATAATCTTGGCTTAGGAAATTGTCCCTAATTTTTTGTCACTGTCCCTGATTTGAGAGAAAAGAGATTGAAAGATATGCAGCAGAATGTTGCATGGCTTTCACGAAGCTGCTAATGATTTTGACAGCCTATCATTTTTAGAAGAGATAGACCAACATTAAGAACAAGCAATAAACAAATGTCCACTGTATCCAACCATAATGTTAAATATTATACAAATACTAATTAGCTGGAAAAGATGTAAGACAGCTCAGAATTACCATCACAGCCATAGGATCTTAGGATCATAGGAGGTTGTGATGCTATTGGTCCTGAGGCCCTTATAAGCCTAGCCAAGAGTTTAGCCCATGTTTAGACAAATCAGCACCCAATGCCACTGTCCAGCAGGGACATGGGTGGAATCCCAGGGGTATATTTTCTGTTTCCCATCCAGTTATCCAGGTTGCGCTTAAAAAGAGGTAAAGAGGTACTCTTCTTGATGTGGAGAGGGAGTCTATTCCATAGATGGGGAGTCTCTGGGACACAAATCTGTCCCGCCAACAAGTCTTGTTGATGTCACAGACCAGGTCGAGGCCACATGTGTGGGTTACTCGAGTGGAGCTTGACTTGCGGATATGCTGCAGTCCCATCAAGGTGGGGTCAGTGATCACCTTGTATGCCAGACAGAGGTAACTTCTGAGGAGTCTGTATGAAACTGAGTGGAAGGATAGGGCTTTTAGCCTATCTGTGTATGGTAGATGTTTGAGGCTCTCGATTCTTCTGGTGAGGAACATCTGTGGTCTCTCCAGCTGCTGCATGTGCTTTGTAAGGTACATGCCAAAAGGGGTGTTGTACTCAATAATGGGCCTTATAAGGGATGAATACACAGATGTTATGCCCTCCTTGTCCCTGGATGAGATACCCTTACTTATGAGGTGAGCCATGTAGAAGGCTTTCCATAACAATAGAAGCAACATGGTGGTCAAAAGTCCGGTTGCTCTCAACCTGTTTGCCCAAATCCCTCACAACTGATTGCGTGCTTAGGACGTTGTTATTAATGTGATAGTTTTGTGGGGACGTCACTCTCCCCAAAGGGGATGATAATGCATTTTTTGGTATTCAGCTTGAGACCATGTTTCTGGCACCAGTCATTTCCCTGAGTGAGACCCTCTTGGAGGATGTCCACATCACTAGGGGAATTAATGACAGCACCCAGCTTGCAGTCATCTGCAAACTTGGTCAGCCATAGCCCAGTGGTTTTGGCCCGCACCTCAGAAAAGTATATCCCAAATAACAGAGGTCCCAAGACCAAACCCTGGGATACGCTGCTTGGTACGAGTCTACTGCTTGAGGTGGCTTCCCCTAATTTCACTATGTAGGTTCTATTAGTGAGCCAGTTTGCTACCGATATGGTAACATATGGATTGAAGCCTAGTTGAGAGAGTTTATCTATTATGCCTGATTGGGGAATAGTGTCAAAAGCTTTGGCCAGGTCAAGGTAGGTGGCGTGCACCATCTTCCCCTCATCCATGGCTTTGGTGGCTGTCTCAAAGAAGTCAACCAAATTTAGCAGACATGACCTCCCCTTGACAAAGCCAAACTTTGCGGGATCAAGTGTTTGGAGGTTGCCAAAGTCCTTGTTAATGAGGTCCATGATAATCCGCTCCATGGCCTTGAAGATCAGACTAGTTAGGTTGATGGATCTACAGTTTCCCGGATTGGTGGATGCTCCACCTTTGTGTAAAGGGATGACAGTGGCTGTCCTCCACTCAGCTGGGATGAAGCCAGTACTCAGGCTTTGTTTGAATAGGGCACCTAATGGTGTTGCAAGTTGCCTGAGTTCACATAGGATGCAGCCTGGAATGTTATCGGGTCCATGGAAGTGGTATTTTTTGCCTTATGTGAGAGCAGTGATGACCCTATTCCCTAGATATAAGGGGAAGCGAGCAGGTACTGAGGATGTCCTGATTTACTGATGGGGGGACAGAGGGGTAAAGTTTTCACTGAATCTGTCAGCCAGCACATTTGCTATATCTACCGCATTTGTATATGTGGTGCCCTTGACCACCAGTTCTGAACAGATTTGGGTGCTTTCTTTGAGGTTGTGGACATATGTGAAGAAGGCCTTATGACTGTCTCTAGTAGATGTGGCCAATTTGGACTCGAAGTTTGCTTTGGAGGATTTCACTAGTGCTCTTATTTGCTTGATCAGGCTAAGGAGACATTGCTTCCATTTGAGCATCTTCTCATTCTTGGTCATGGACGGCAATTTTTTCCTTTTGTTATAGAGTTTATTTATTGCAGATATCCACCAGAAAGGTTTACTCTTTCTTGGAGCGGATGATTTAGTCCTGTCAGGTATTGCTGATTTCATGCATCTATATAAATGCTCATATAGCGCTTTGGTGTAGTTTTGGATATTGGTGCCAGTTACTACAGAGAGGGAGGGGGATATGAAGCTGTTTATACCCTCCCTCAGGAGTTTATAATCAGCTTTGGAAAAGTTTTTTATGTCTGATCCTAGCTAGAGGGTGGTGGGGGAGATGGTGACTTTGAAAGTGACAGCTTTGTGGTCGGATCTTACCAGGGAGGATGATACGATAGGGATGCTGCAGTGGTTACTCATGTTTGTTAATACCAAGTCCAAGATATTATCACCCCTTGTTGGGGTATTGACTAGCTGTTCCAATACATTTGCATTGACAAAATCAAGGAATCTATGGGCATTTGTGTTCTGGCATGAGTACGTCTTCCAATCTATGTTTGGGAAGTTAAAGTCACCGAGGAGCAGGGTAAAGGGTTGAATCTTGATAGATTCAAACAGGTCCAAATAAGCAGATTGGGCATCTTGAGTCAGATTTGGGGGCCAGTAGCTAGCTATGATTTGAATAGAGGTTTTGTCAGTGGTTAACTGCCCCTGGAGTGTCTCCTATGCGAAATACTGTTTGACCAGCCTGGAAGTGTGTAGGTCTTTAATGTATATTTAAACTCCACCTACTTTGGCTTTACTGCCCACAGTTTGTGGTCTGAATGTATGATAGGATGAGCAGCCATGTAAGGCTGGGATGCTCTCTACAGCTTTGAACCAGGTTAATGTGATTGCACAGATGTCAGCATTTTCCAGGGTTAGGAATGCTTGCAATGAGTCCAGTTTCATGTTTGGACTCCTAGCATTTAGTAGCATGACCTTTTATTTGTGTTTTGTTGAAATTTTTATGTTGGTAGTTTTAACCTCATCACTTTTCCTAAAAAAGGCACTATAGGGGAGGCAAAAGCCTTTGCCAGAAGCCTGAAGCCCAGGTGAGACAGATGCAGGCCATCTCTGGCAAAGCATTGTGGTCTGTCGATCATATCTTCCTAGGCTGTCAGATACTGGAACCCCCTGGAATGACACCAGAAACTAAGCCAATTGTTAAAGTCAATAATTTTCTGTTTGTATTGAGGCATCATTCTAGGTGACGGCAGAATTCTGCTTAAGGCTAGGGACAAATCTGCCTGGGACACATAATCAATGAGCTCAATCATGTCTCTCTTCATATAGTCCAGAGAGGAATGTTCCAAGTCATTCATGCCAACATGGCTATGACAGAGTCATAACAGTACCTGTTGTTGAGAGACTTAAGTGCGTGTGTGGTATGGTGGATTCTGGCACCTGACAGAGAACTAACCGTGACTTTCTCCTTATGCAGCCTGATGAGAGGCACATCTGTGCATCTCACAATGGAGTCTCCTATGACTAATATGCTGGGTTTATGGTGAAGCCTTAGTGATTGTGAAGCACAGGTGTGTGGACTATGTGTGGTATGTGGTGTGAAGAGCCGTGGAGATCGCGTGTGTTTTTGCCTCGGAAGTCTCCTTTGTTTGGGTATGTTTATGTGGAGGACCTCCGCATATGTAGGTGTGTGTTGTGTAGGTGTGGGTGGTGTTTGAGCTGTAGTGATTGTGTTGAAACATTTTTAGTGCCAGATATACTGGCTTGAGGCGGAGAGAGCTTGGACTCTAGGTTCCTAATGTAATTGCTCTCACAAATTGTGTTCCTAGGTGGTAGTAGTAGATGTTTTTTCATGTACATGAGGCAGTTGCTACACTGTCTCAGGATGCCCATATCAACCAAACTGGCAGGAGAAACTGTAGGAAATTGTCCATCCATATTTTTCGGAATCTGATGGAAAAAGGCCAGGGAGAGCTAAGGGGTGGGCCTAAAGCCCAAGTGCTTAAACCAAAAATAAGAGCTTAGAATAAGACTTAAGAATAACACTTAACTGTTTAGACAGGCTATAAATAAGCAGTAATAAATGCAACAGAAAAGATGCAGTTGAACACTTTGTATAACAGGCAGCAAGTAGCAGGAAAAAGCAAAATGAAGTAACAGAATAGTAGGAAGAAACACAAATTAGAAAAATAGTAGATGACTAAAGTGTTTTTTTTTATAAAGTAAAAAGGGAGACAGCAGGAACAGACGATAATTCAAGGTTAAGAGACTAAGGGATTTGGCCTTCTGAAAAGATCTCTGTATTAGGTTAAATGAGCTAAAGAGATGAGACTGTGAGGAGTGTCCCAGATCAAATTTACAGTAGGGGCAGGTAACTGCAAAAGCCACCAACTTTAAGAAAACAACAGCAATCGGGTGGGAGAAAAAATGTTTCAGCACAGATCAGAAAACAATGCCAGCAAATATATAAATAATTCAGTCAAGCAAAAATAAAGACAATGCAGAACTCTGAAGTGCCAAAAAATATACTTATCAGCTGTATATTTTCAGATTGTTTGAGAAGCGCTCTCAGTCAAAACACAAGGAGATTCTATGGATTTTAATTTTGGGAATATATATGTTTATGCTTATATTTTATTTCCTTTAGTCTCTGTGTAAATTAAATGCAGCACACTGTTGTTAAGTGCAAGGTGTTGACCTCTGTAGCATAAGATATGATGGCCTAAATTGAAATGATGCCCCCTCTCCTGCACCCTGTACTGACATAACACAATGTATGTTCCACTGTGATTTCTCTATAAAAAAAAAAACATAAGAGAGGTACAGAAAATTGCAGACCAGTAAGTTTGAGCTCAGTGGTTGGAAACATGATAGGATCAGCAAAAAACACAGCATCAATGGGATCAGACGGTGTCCCGGGCTGCGTCCTACATGAACTCCAAGAAGAGCTAAACCCAAACATAAAACTACTGTTCAATCTCAGCCTTACTACAGGATATGTACCCAAAGAGTGGCATACAGCAACAGTGGTCCCTCTCCACAAAGGTGGTGCCTCAACGGATCCTGGAAACTATCGCCCCATAAGCCTGACTAGCTTGGTCTGCAAAGCTATGGAAAGGATCATCATGGACCTCATAAATAAAGATATTGGGGACCTACAGACACTGGATCCTACCCAGTTCGGCTTTGTTTAGGGCAGATCCTGTCTCTTAAACCTGGTCGATTTCTTTGAAACAGTCACCAAGGCCATTGACGAGGGGAAGGTGGTCCACACAGCCTACCTGGACCTTGCAAAAGCCTTCGATACAATACCCACTCGGGCATTATAGATAAGCTCACCAGCTTAAATATAAACCCCTATGTCACTAGATGGGTTGCAAACTGGCTCAAGGACAGAACCCACATGGTTAGAATTGCTGGAGCCATGTCAGACTCCAAACCAGTTACAAGTGGAGTCCCACAAGGCTCAGTCCTGGGACCTCTCTTGTTCGGTATATATTTCTCGGAGGTACAGGCCAACACAGAAGGACTGTGGCTGACCAAGTTCACAGATGACTGCAAACTGGGCGCCATAATCGACTCTCCAGCCGACACAAGCATCCTCCAAAAGGGCCTCATAGAAAGAGACAACTGGTGCCAGAGCCATGGCCTCAAGCTAAACGCCAAAAAGTGTATAGTCATCCCCTTTGGCAAAAACAAAGTGCCCATAAATTACCACATAGGTGGTAATCCATTAAGTACAGAAGAAGTAATTAGGGACCTGGGGACCCAAGTTGATAGCAATGTCTAATTTGACAACCACGTGGCCAAAGTGGTTAGAAAAACATTTTATATAGCCCACCTAATCATGAAGGGATTCACATCTAGATCAGGGGAGGTCATCGTGCCTCTTTACTCATCCCTCATCAGGCCCATAATTGAGTACAATGCCCCTTTTGGGATGTACCTTACCAGACACCTGCAGCAACTGGAAAGACCCCAAAAGTACCCCACCAAGAGGATCAAAGGGCAGATGCCATATGCTGCCCGGTTAAAGAAACTCCAGCTCTACTCAGTGGCATACCGCCTGCTCAGAGGCGATCTATGCCTGACGTATAAAGCCATGTCCAACCCGGAATTAATGGACATGCTGCACCTCAGAAAATCCAAATCCCATCGAGCCACGTGCTCGAGAGACTTGAACCTCAGCACTGAAATAAATAGGACATGCTGGAGGGACAGATTCATAACCCAGAGGCTCCCTTCACTCTGGAATAAAATCCCAGTCCAAGTTAGGCAGAGTTCCTCATTGACTCTCTTCAAGAGGAATCTTGATGAGTGGATGGGAGATCGTAGGTTTACCCCGGGTATCACTTCTGTGTCACTGTTAGACAGAGGCACAGTATACTAACCTCGAAAAAGGGCATAGCAAAATTAATTTAAAATGGGTGGCGAAAGCCAAAAACACTCTGGCTAGGCTTATAAATGCCCTAGGGCAGATAGCCTAGTATGAACCTATGAACCTATGAAAAGAAATTGATATTAACATCTTTGAGATCAGCAGAGGGCATAGTTCAAGGCAGCAAAAATTTAGAGCAGGATGTCACATCAGCCAAATGTAAGATACCTCTTAGGCAGGTTCAACAAAGCACTGAACAATGGAGAGGCTGCAGTTGTGACCTAGCTATATTTTAGCAAGGTATATGGTACAGCCCCACAAAAAAAGATTAGTACAAGTTAGCTGACCATAGAAGGAGGTCACACTGTGTGATCCTAGTTTAAATACTGGCTAGAAACCAAAATGCAGCAGATAATAGTAATCAGAATATACACATAAATGTCAACTGGATATATAGACTCTTTATATAACAAGATTCATCCTGGGGCAGCCAGTGACTCCCATCATAGTGCCATTTTGTGACTGCTTGACAATCCAGCCATAATTGACAGGTTGACCTATACCAGGCTCTACTGCTCCCATGCCACAGTTGGAACCCCTCCTCGACATGCTTCCAATAGTATTTACTCACACTCGACTACTACCAGCAAAGATGAGGACTGCAGCTTCTTGTGTGCCATATGCCCCACCTTGTAGAATATCTTGCTTAGACCAAATCCTCAAACTAATTTCCACCCAGATATACCGATCTTTCATTTGCAAGACAGTGTGTATATTGCAAGCAGTGTAGTATATATACATGGAACTACCCATCTCATGCAAAATATTCTATGCATTTAGTGGACCTTCTAAGACAATGTATGATGACTTAGGTTCTTAATATATTACCTGTATAACTACCTGTTCACAGCCCAGTAATACTGTATACTGTTCTACTTATAGATATGCAGTTGCTGTTGTACTTGTATTTAATATATTTTGTACTTATTTATTTCTTAACTGGGTAAGCAAACTGATACATCTTTGATTTTTTTCAGGACCACAAGGGCAAAGGTAAATATAATAAATTAATGAAGAGTTTGGTGTAGACAATCTATCAGCATACATGAACAAAACCCACATAAACATGGTGGGACGCATGCATACTTCCATAGATGCAGAGTCTGGCAATCATAACTGACCCCCAAACCCATCCTATCATTAAGGCACCATGCTTGGATGTTGTGATTTTCTCTGGGTCTCCCAAGGAAATGGACAATGGGCTCACTCAGACTACTCAGTTAATAAAGTTCAAACAAAAAACAAATGAATACATATAAATTAATAGCAATGAAGAAAGTAGAGCTGCAAATGGTATATATTGCAAAGTTCACTCACTGGACCTATTGTCTTTATTATCTCTGCAGGTGACTTTGAACAGTCAAGGTCTGTCTATGTAGGTGACATTGTAGAGATACTAGAGGAAAATAATATATCTCTTTGCAGAATATTTGGAGATCTGCAACAGGATTTGTATGGAATCAACAAAGTTACATAAGGTACTGTGTTTCAGGGTAGAATAATAGTCTGGTGTGGTCTGATATATCAATGGTAAACTAATAAAGAACCACTTAGTGGAAACAAATTCAGTGATTATTTTAGACATCAACATTGTTACTAATCATAAACACAAGAATATGCCTTTTCACACACTGCACACACTCAGCACTCACAAACATAAAAAACACTTTTTGCATTGGAGTGAACCAGTGGCGGCTGGTGACTTCAAATCAAAGGGAGGCTGCAGGATACAGCTAAATGAATGAGGCCAATTGGAAGAGGTGTTGCCAACTAGAAAGGGGTGGAGCTATGCTAAAAATCACAAAAACTGGGACTTTAATTAAATATGCTGCCCTGGGTGCCAAACTGTCATTATGAGAATCCAATCAAGACAATCAATGAATTGCAGAAGAAAAAAAATATTTCAATGCATTGGCTACATGACAGCTTACTTAATATCTAGATGGAAACAAAAAGGTTGTGAGGCATAAAAAATAAATTACTTTTTAAATAAATTACTGGAATGCCAGTCAAAATCAAGTATAAAAAAAACAAGCAGCACTCAACTCTAACCATTTCTCCTTGCAATGCAGTTCTAATTATAATTTATATTCAGTTTATAAAAGTACCAAGTAACATGCTGAAAGTAGAAATCTCTGTGATAGCCCCACTTGTAAAAATGTTTCTTATCCAAAAAGACCCGCTGCCTGACAACAACTATCTACTTGTTTCATTGGGAAAACATGATCAAAGTAACAAATGAACAGCAAACAAGAAACAAGATCAAGATAAATTGCTTAAAGGATTACTGCACAGGTTATGGACCACATATGATAGATTGGCATTCTGTTTGCTTTACAGGTAAAGCCTGCAAAGATTACTGCAATTCTCCAACCAATGTAATGAGCTTCCGAAAATACTGTAATCGTGTACTTTATTACAAATACTGTTATATGCATTTCAATACCTAAGGCTTATACGCTATCTAGTTATGTAAATATTATCTGCATGGCAACAGCAAAAAGGCTTTCAATGTTGGTAATTCTTTAACAGTGTGCTAATTAAAGCTTACTTGCATGTTACAGTCTCAGACAAGCTTACCTGATGGTCATTAAAGCATTGCTACTTAAACACAGAGCAAGAGGTACTGCAACAACATGCATTTTCTGAATAAGAAGAAGCATAAATCAACAGTATAAAAATATGACAGATGTTAAATAAAATCAAGAATTCAATACACAGGAGGTTCAGGTTCAAAAGTTTACTGGTGTACACCAGGAGGCAAAAAATGTACAAGTACAGAATTTTGTCTAACATGAAACAGGAAGCACACAATTTTATATAGTCTTTACATTCAAGCTATGCCCACCTTACTGACGTGGTATGTCACAGGGCATCTACATCACTTTAGCTTACAGTCCTCTATTCATAACAACTGCTGATGCTGTATATTTTAAAAACGTTTTCCTCTGGTAACAATACGGCCTTGCTATCCACCTGGTCAGACATAATGTCTTTCTGTAAAGTTACTTCTTCAAGGTTTCACACCAGTTCGAATACAATAGCAGATTCAATCTTCTAATACACATCTTTGTTCACTGTAACACTTTCCCACCAGCTGCATGCTATCTTAGTAACACATATACAAGGCCAAATCATCCCAACAGGAAAGAGCAGAAGATTTCATTATTTCACATATTTAATTTCCTGACCCAGCAGATAATCACTTGTGAAAAGCATAAACATTAAAACTTGCTAAGCTAGCAACTGCCAGGGTCGGAGGTCAATTTGCTACAAGCCACACTGCAGTTTCAAAACTACTTGCATTTACACATGAATTCAGCCTTTTTGTTATATCATTAATAGAATAAAATGCATTACATACTACTTTGCTTTTAAACTAGTGTTTCACATATATTTAAATGCATATTTTTCTAACATTTTCCCTCCTTTTAATACATTTTATTCTATTTTGAAGTATGCATAGTGTCATTTCATCTCCCAACCTCTTCCACTAAGGATTTTCAGCTAGGTGAGTCATTTGCTCTATACTTCAGAAAAAATGTCATCCGAGATCAAGTTTTCAATCTCAATATCTTGGTACAAAGTTTCAGTAACAGATACATCAATAAAATCTTTGAGTAGACTTTTCATGCAGAGAATTCCACAGCAAACACATGCTCCTATTAGGAGTATACCCACACAAATGGCAATCAGAATATTCATTAGGATGGAACCCCACCCCCCAAATAGATTCTGGAAAAAGTCCATCAGTGGGTTTGGGCCTGGTTCAGTCATGGCTGATACTTGCTGAATTACCTCTAGGTGATTGTTAATTTCATGTCTATTGTCTGGTATATACGCACAGCATTCTTCTTTGATAAGCGCACACGTACCACCTCTTGCCGCTAGGGTGAAGTCAAGAGCCATTCGATTTTGTAGCACAACAGTTCTCATTGCATTCATTTCATCAGTCACCAGTTTTAGGGCAGAGAAAGTCGCATTACTCATTACTTCGAGAAGTTTCGACAACTTCCTCAGCTCCCAGATCGATTTGACTGCTCCATATGCTGGGAATATTCCTGCCCAAGATATAACACTGTCACTTAAGTCCATATGAGTCAATTTACTTTTGTCTTTCACGTTATTATGGTCTTTCCAGCCAGCTTCGATCCGTCCAACTGGATTTACAGGTTTCTCGACTGGACTTCAGGTTTTCGGGATGCTTCTCTCACGTTTTGTATCTTACCCAAAGGTAATTCTGCAGAATGTCTTATTGCCGGAACCAGATAACCCAAAAAACAACTGCCGGACCAATTCTCAGGTAACCATTTATATGCCTTTTTCCCACAAATAAAATAACAGTTTTCTACTTTAGTACTAATACGCATTAACCCTGCATGAAACATTTTCTGATCTAGAACTGACAATTGTTTAAACAAAACAGGATTCTTGCGAATGTCATTCATGGTTGTTTTCAGTGAGTTCAAATATGAGTCATAATTAGTATTGCAAAGAATATTGCCATTGCTATTCTTAATATAACACCGGTAAGATATGGTTATGTTACAATTGCTCCAGCCCACCTGGAGTGTATCATTTTTGTAAAAACATACAATTCCTTTTTGTGTAACAGGTAAAAATAAAGCTATTTTGTCCTGTGATCTCACAGTAAATTCTCCCAAGTCTCATTTATCCCCAAAGGGACAGCGGACATTATCAGTCCTCCATATGCTGTTGGTATAGCTGTACAAACCCAGCAATTTGAAATGTTCATAGTCTCTGCATATACATGCTTCATGGCTAGGTATGTGTTAAAATTTGGATGCCAGTCTATAGACGTTTCGTCACGCCTTCCCACTTTCACTTGTGTGGTTGAGTGCAGGATGAACCACAACAAGAGGAAAATTGTCACAATTACAGTCAATAAATGTATACTCAACAAAATGATTATGCAACATCTCTGGGGTTGATCTAAATTTCTATTCGCTTTGTTTTTGGCCATCTTGGTCCTGTTGTATATCAGTCACAAAGTTTTTATCAAGTTGAAAGTTCTTTACCGGTTTGCTGTGTGTCAAATGAACCCAGGACGTCCTCTCAGCCACTCTGACTGCAGTAGGTGTTGCCAACAGTACCTGGTACGGCCCTTCCCACTTTGGACTCGCCCACTTCTTCCTTTTCGTCACTTTCAGCCAAACCCACATCCCGGGGGCCAAAACTGCTTCCACCGGTCTGGTCTGTTCCTTATCTGAAAAAGAGTTAAACTGCAAAACAGATTTATTTGTTAACAGTTTCCTCATATAACTAGCTAATGAACTGTCAGCTTCTTGTTCTGTGGGCATGAGAGCTTTCCACTGAGGCACATAATATGCTCTCCCAAAAATCATTTCAAAGGGAGTCAAACCCTTCACATTTGGAACCGTTCTCATACTCAGCAGTGCTAAAGGCAGACAGTGTATCCAATTCTTTTGGGTTTCTTCAACTAACTTCCTAAGTTTATTCTTAAGGGTACCATTGTACCTTTCCACCAGTCCTGCTGACTGTGGGTGGTAGGTGCAATGGTTCTTTAAGGAGATACCAAAAAATCTTCCGAGTTGCTGAATTGTCTGGTTCACAAAATGTGTGCCGTTGTCACTATAAATCCTTTCCGGAATGCCAAATCTAGGGATTACTTCTTTTATCAGGGCTTTCGCCACTGTTGCTGCATCCGGATTTTTGATTGGAAAAGCTTCTACCCATTTAGAAAACATATCTATGATGACTAAACAATATTTCTTCTCTTCACACTTACTCAATTCTATGAAATCCATACAAATAGTATGGAATGGATACAGTGGTATAGGAAAACTTCCTTGCTTAGGTTTAAATGCCTCTTGTGCATGATGCTTGTTACAAGTATGACAAGCTGCACAAAATTTTTTTGTATAATTTGTGAATCCGTATGTTTGGAATGTTTGGTTTACTAACTGTACCATCCCCCCTGTTGAGACATGGCACTGCCCATGGCTCAACAAAGCTGCATATCTAAATAAATTAGATGGCAATATCGTTTTTTTCTCTTTGGAAATGTACAGTCCATTTTCAAGAATTGCACCTTGTTTTTCCCATTTATGTTTTTCTGCTTTTGTAGTAAGCATCTGCATTGTCTTTAACATGTCTAAATCTAAAATCTCAGAAGGTTGTAATTCCTCATTCAAATGTAAAGTTTCTGAGTCTGAGGCTGCTTGCTTTGCAGCTGTATCAGCTCGTGCATTGCCTTTCGAAATCTTATCCTGTTGTTTTGTATGAGCTACACATTTACAAATAGCTACTTTGGTAGGTAACTGAATAGATTCTAATAATTCCAAAATAAATTGCTCATGATTAATTGGTTTTCCACTAGATGTTATCATTCCTCTATTTTTCCATTGTTGCGCAAATACATGTACTGTAGAAAAAGCATACTGACTATCAGTATATATGTTTACACATTTGTCTTTTGCTAAAGTACATGCCCGTGTCAAAGCTATCAATTCTGCTGCTTGTGCAGATAAGTTATGTGGTAAGGATTGGGCTTCTAGAATTTCAGTGTCTGTAACTACTGCATACCCCACTAGATTCTTTCCTGTAGGGCCCCTTCTGCATGAGCCGTCGACATAATATGTCACCTCGGCATCATCCAAGGGCATATCTGTGAGATCTTGTTTAGGCAAGGCTAACTGTTCAATTTCCTGCAGGCAGCTGTGCGGTGTGCCATCCGCAGGAGTTGGAAGTAATGTTGATGGATTTAATGTCGTACATCGTTCAATTGTCATATGAGGTTGGCTCAGCAGTATAGTCATACATGAAAGATGTCTAGCAGGAGAAAGATATGCTACTTTTTCTTGCAGTAAAATTATTGCGACTGCATGAGACACTCTCAATGTGAGAGGGTGGAATAACACCACTGAGGCCGAAGCCTGTACTGACATTGCAGCTGCAACTACTGCCTGTACACAGTGAGGCAAAGATCGCGCCACTGGGGTCTAACTGCGATGAATAATAGGCTATGGGGCGTTGCTTATCCCCATGTTGTTGCGTCAGCACTGACATCATATATCCTTGTTTACAATCTACGGTTTGAAAGAATCATTTGTGATAATTTGGGTGTCCTAAAACTAATGAAGAAGCTATTAACTGTTTCAACCTGCAGAAAGCCGTTTCTGCTTCGGTTGTCCATTGTAACAAATCTTGTGCTGCCATTGGCATTTTATATATCAAGTCAGTCAGCGGAGCAGATTCCAAAGCATAATTCGGTATCCAGCTCTGACAGAAATTAGTTGTACCCAAGAAGGACATCATTTCCTTCTTGGTTGCTGGTTTGGGTGCTTGCAAAATTGCTGTTTTTCTTTCCTCGTCTAATATTCTACCTTCATTGGATATCACATATCCTAGGTATCTAACTTGTTTTTTCCACAGTTGTAACTTACTTTTGTTTACTTTGTGCCCTTGTGCCGCTAAAAATTTCAATAACGCTACAGTATCTTCCCTGCATTGTTGCTGGGTGGGGGCTGCTAGCAAGATGTCATCTACGTAAAGTAGAATCTGACTACCTCCCAGTGGGGTAAACCCTGCCAGGTTGCTAGCCATTTCTTGTGCAAATATTGTTGGGCTCTCACAATATCCCTGTGGTAGTTGAGTATAGGTATACCTTTTACCCTGAAATGTAAATGCAAACCAATATTGACTATCAGGATGTATAGATATCGAAAAGAAAGCATTACTGATATCTAACACAGAGAAATATTTTTGTTGCGGTTTTAAATCGTTTAACAAAGTGTGTGGGTCTGGCACCGTAGGTGCTCTGGGTATTACTGCATTATTCACAGCTTGTAAATCTTGAACCATCCGCCATTCCCCGTTTGCCTTTTTAACAGGAAATAGGGGTGTATTCCATGGTGAATCAGGAGATCCTACCAGTACTCCTTCTTTGAGTAATGCTGCTATTATAGGCTTGATTCCTATTTCTGCATCTTTTCTCAAAGGATATTGTCTTTTCTGTGGTCTAAATGCTGATTTTGGTGTGATTGTAACTGGTCCTGCTGTTTGAATAAGTCCTACATCTGGCTTTCCTGTTGACCAAAGAGTCGTTGGAATTTCACATAAGGCTTTTTCTTCTTCTTCTAATAAAAATGCTAATCAGCTGTCCTCGCTAGATTGCAAGTGAACAGCTGGATGTGTCTGTGTAAACCAGTTCAGTTTTTGTTTCTGTATCCCTTGTTCTGACAGTTCTAAGTCAGTCTGTTTCTCCCATCTTGTCACCTTTTCTCCTAAGTCTGCCCATTTTACATTTTTATTCTTTGTCAAGCTGACATGTGGCAATCGATTTGATCTGTACAGTGCAAGGAATTCTTGAGGTAATGAACAGCTAACTACACTGTTCCCCTCAGTATCCCAATACAAAGTACGCAATACTAATCTAGTTGCACGATTTCTGAACAATTCTTGCTCATACTCTCTATCAGGTCCTGGTGTAGTACAGTAGTATAGAGTACAGTGTAACAAATGCTGTCAATCTGTGTCGAGGGGGGGGGTTTTACTGATGGCTACATTCATCAGTTCCTCGGTTACTGCCCCTGGACCAGTCGTAACTAGGTCCTGGCTGTACCAGTAAAATGTTTCACCCTCCGATCGCACTACAAAGGTATCCATTTGTCTCTGCGCCTCCATACCTTGTACAGTTGGAACTACTGCTATGCCAAATATCTGCATGAGGTCCCTGCCCAATAGGTTCACTGGACACTTTGCAGAAACAACAATTTTACTTCTTTGGGTCATACCTGAAACAGGGTCAGTTATTGCTATATCATGGGAAAGTGGTTCCCTGTATAGCTGTCCATTTGCAGCTTTTACCAGTATATAGTCAGGTGATTCGGAATGTTCTGGTAACTTGGAGGGGTGTATCAGGGTCCGTGACGCTCCTGAGTCACACAGGAATTTAACTTCCCTTCCCTCCACCAGAAGTGTAACTTCCGGTTTCATATCTGCTAAGTAGAGCTCTAAGCTCAATAATGCTAAATCCAAAAGTTCACTTTCTTCATCCTCCATATCTACTTGCACTTCCTCTATTCCTTCTATCACATTTACATTTGTTTTCTGTTTATTAACTTCTCCTGATGATTTCTGACTTTCGCATGATGTATCTTCACTAACATATAGTCAGTCCTCATCTCCCTTATCCTCTGTAATTACCTTTTTATTCTGCTTACAATCCCTTGCTAGATGTCCCTTTTTCCCACACTTGAAGCATTCACCTCTCTTTTTCCTCTCTTCAAAATCTTCTGATCATTTGTCAGACTGTTTATTTCCCTGGGCATTCTTCTTGCCCTTTTTACCTGACTATAACACAAATACTTCAGCTCCGTCTTCAGCAGTGAAGACTTGCGCCTTCTTTTTCTTTTTGCTATTGAAATGTCTTTCAGCATGTCTAGCATATTCAAGTAAGGCTTGTAGCCTACCTGTTCGATGGTCTGTCATATGCTTCGTAATGAAGCTACTAATAGGTGCAATGCAACCTTTTAGAAATGCATTTTTTAATTGTTGTTCATACGGGGAATCATTCGTTTGGTTTTCAGGAACCGTCATACCGCTATGATTATTAAAACATTCCAATAATCTAGCATAGTACCCATCTATTGTCTCATTTTCCTGTTGTATGCATTGATTAATGCAAGTCCAGTCTGCTCTAGGTTTCCATTTCTCAGAGATTCGGTCTGTAAGACCTTTCACTCTGTTGTCTAACTCTGCGTCACTATGTGGGAGTGGTTTGAGCTCTGCATTACGAGGATTCCAGGTGCCACAAATCATGTGCCAATCTGGACCTATAATTTGTCTGACTACTTTTTCTACTTCTTCCCCATTCAAGTGGTAACTCAACCTCATGCCTTGTAAATCTTCTAAAAATTTCGTAAAATTAACTTTCGGATGGGGGATTCCCTCAGTAGCTTTCCGGATATCCTCCGGTGTCCATGGTCTATACTAAGAGTGTTGGGTCCTGCCCTTCCTGTCCTGCCTGAGGATTTGGGACCTCTATAAGTGGGCATATTTCTTCCTCACTCTCATCCTGTAGGTTTCTCCCTATTTGATACGATTCTGTGTCCCTATGTATTTTACGTGTCCGGGACCTAGTTTCAATAGGATCTCTAACAAATGGTTGTGGTCTTGCTGAGACTTCAGGATAACGCAGAGGCAGACCAGCCTGTCCACTCGCTTCATATCCTGAAAAGGGTAAAGGAGGGGGCAAGGGAGGAGGAGCTGTTGCTATTACTAAGTTATTATCTTCTTTGTCTAAAAATAATGTTTTTGAATTTTTAATCTTCTGTTCTCTACGATTTGCTTCCTCAATCCACCTGTGTGCCTGAGGAATACCTAATTGGCGTTGCTTTTTTGCCTGACCTCCCGCATCGGATTTAAGTTGCTTAAGGAGTTTAACTAGTGAAGTTTTATCTAGTTTACCATCAAATTCATATTTATTAACCCATTTCGCATAATACCTAATGTTATCAGAACGTTGTGATTGCATGTATTTTGCGTCTTCGGTTAGGGGTGGATCTCGCGATGTTTTAGTGCACTGATTTCCCATGGTAAAAGAAAATGTTACGTAACCCTTCTTATCACGTGATATCAAAAGTTCAGTTCCTTTTCACAGTCTATCTAGAATAACTGCCTACCTTATTCTGTTACCCTGATCTATGACCAAATATACAGTACTTCCTTTTGTCCCTGATCTGCATAACAAATCTTGACAACAATATACTGTAACCTAGTCCCTGATCTAAAACAGAAAAAAGGCAAAATCTTCCTACCTGAGCCTCCGGTATTGAGTCATGCAGGATCCGCTCTTCGGCCACAGATCAGAAAGTGGCCAGACTCTTTACAAGACAATTCAGTCGGAGGTCTTTTCACCCAAGAAGAACCGTTTTGGTAACTTCTCCTGCGCAGTATTCGACCACCGGTAGACTCTGATCTGCAGCTGTCCAAGGGATTTCCGGCTAAGAAGGACCAAACTGTTAAATAAAATCAAGAATTCAATACACAGGAGGTTCAGGTTCAAAAGTTTACTAGTGTACACCAGGAGGCAAAAAACATACAAGTACAGAATTTTGTCTAACATGAAACAGGAAGCACAGAATTTTATATAGTCTTTACATTCAAGCTGTGCCCACCTTACTGACGTGGTATGTCACAGGGCATCTACATCACTTTAGCTTACAGTCCTCTATTCATAAAAACTGCTGATGCTGTATATTTTAAAAATGTTTTTCTCTGGTAACAATACGGCCTTGCTATCCACCTGGTCAGACATAATGTCTTTCTGTAAAGTTACTTCTTCAAGGTTTCACACCAGTTCGAATACAATAGCAGATTCAATCTTCTAATACACATCTTTGTTCACTGTAACACTTTCCCACCAGCTGCATGCTATCTTAGTAACACATATACAAGGCCAAATCATCCCAGCAGGAAAGAGCAGAAGATTTCATTATTTCACATATTTAATTTCCTGACCCAGCAGATAATCACTTGTGAAAAGCATAAACATTAAAACTTGCTAAGCTAGCAATTGCCAGGGTCGGAGGTCAATTTGCTACAAGCCACACTGCAGTTTCAAAACTACTTGCATTTACACATGAATTCAGCCTTTTTGTTATATCATTAATAGAATAAAATGCATTACATACTACTTTGCTTTTAAACTAGTGTTTCACATATATTTAAATGCATATTTTTCTAACAACAGAAAACCAGAATATTCTACAAAATCAAGGAAAGATGAAAAGTCACTGTAGTACTTGTGTATACCTTGGATGGGGGGATACTCTGCACACTTACACTGCATAACTGCTCCTTGCCTTGCTTGGACACATCCAGAGTCACTATGTGGGGGAGTGGGGTGCAACAAGTATGTCACAGTGTGAAATGTCTCAGGCTGACGGTGATGGCCCTGACACATTTTTCATACCTCTCAGTCTCAGAGCAAGAAATCTGGAAAAAGCCATAAACAGAAGTGGGAAAAGGGCCCAAAAATAAGGACAATTTTTATATATTGCTCTTATAAACTTAGAAATAGAATAGAATAGTAGGTCTTGCATTAGTATGAATTTTCTGAAGAGTATGAAATCTGAAACTCAAATGTCTATCATTATTTCTAACTTCAATCTTTAATGATTTGTCACTTATTTGCCAGAAAAAACACAATTTTATGAAAAACGGACCAAAAATGTAATACAGAAATATAAAGTAGCCACACAATACAGCTGGGAACCTGTCAAAGAAGGGACACGTTTTTAAATATTAGTACTGTTAACTTGAGCAGCTGACAAAATAAGAGAATCTATATGCATTTCTGAAATTAAAAGTAATCTATAACTCTGATCATTATAATTATTTATTAATTGTTTATTCTCCATGTTTTCTTCCATATTTGCCATTTTACAGAGGGATTATTAGGAGAAGAACAACATTTTGAGCCAGAATTGGGGACAGTTGAGAGGTTTGCATATACCTAATTCTATAAAGCAATTTATTTGCATGTACCTCTCAACCTCTTAACGCAGGAAATCTGGGCAAGGACAAATATATTGGGGGAACATACAAACAGTACTAAAAATTGCTCTTGTATAAACTTACAGTTGACAGAATAGCAGGTCTTGCTTTAGTATGCATTTTTATGAAGAGTATAAACTCTGAAACTCAATGTCTGTCATTATTTAGTGACTTCTTTCCTAAATGATTTGCCAGAAAACCACAAATTTTATGAGGAACAAACCAAAAATAAGACGCAAAAATCAATTCATTCTGCAAAAATCTGGACAGTTAAGAGGTATAGTTCAGCCGGGGCTGTCTGAGTTTGCCACTCTACCCCCCTCACAAAATCATGGTTGAATGGGGCCTCCCCTCTGCAGTTATTCCAATGTCCCATTATTTGGCTATTTCACCCCATTTACCATAAACACTGTAATGTGCATGCTGCTTTACTTCTGTGATGATTTGGATTTCATTTAAAAGTTTTATTTTACATTTTACAACACAAACACTAATAGACATCTGCTACACAAATCAATGCAGTCTCACAACGAAAATAGACTTAGCATTAAAACTTTCTGCTCTTGAAAGTCACATTCATTGAAACAGCATTGAAGCCCACATTCAAAGAAAATACATCTGGCCAGTGGCAGATAAAGATTAACTTTGGGCTGTTTTCAAATCATAGGCCCCTTGCACAGGAAACATACACGTGTTCTTTGATACACTTTTCTGATTGTATTAAATTATATTCCTTGTATAATATAGTACAGTTGTTAGAGAGTGTTTTAAATTTATTGTTTTGAACATTTTTCCAATAAACAATGAAACAAAAATGCATGCACCAATAATGACAAAACTGCTCAGTTCAGAACATTTCCATCATAAAAGTCTACTCAGGCTTCTACAATCCACCAGTATCAGTAAATATGCACAATCGCTGCAGAAGTAAAAGTCATCTAAATAATTCCACATTAAAGAGATCTGTAACTAATGAAGAGGTTGCTGCTAGCAAACAACTTTATATTTCATTGTTTCATCTACAAATAAAGTGCCTGTTGCCCTTGAGGAATAAATTGCCTATGTTACATAAAAAATGATAAGCTAGTAATATTGCAATAGGGAATGGATGGCAAACTGGTAAACAGGTATCTCCAGCAAAGAGGACATTCTTAGGACTGCAGTATCCACCCCCTTTAAAAGTACAACACAGTACAGTATCAGCAATGCATCTATATACTGTGGGAGTAGAACCCACAGCCTTCTGCATCAAAAGCAAATATACTACCTGTTGCACTATTAACAATGCAAGCTGACTTAGCATAAGCAGCACTAAACTTCTCTCCAAGCTCTCAGTTCCTTGTAAAATCCACTTGACACTCAACTCTATCTCTCAACTATGAAGCACAAGCAATCTGGAAAAAGCCAAAATTTATTCGGGGGAGGAGCCCAAAAATTAGGGACACATTTTAAACATTGCTTGTATAATCTTGGAAAGTTGCTAGAATAAAATGTGGTGTTATCACCATGCATTTTACTGCCAAGTCTTAAACTCAGGACTCTGTGTACTACAGTCAGAGGAACATACCACTATGCCAAGCCAGCTGAGAAGTTGAGCGCTATGGTGAGAACTGAATTCATTATCATTTAGTGAATTCAGTTCTCACCATAGCTATCAACCTCCTAGCACAAAAAACTGGACAAAGTCAATAATGGGGGAATACAGCCCCAAAAAAGGGACATGTTTTTCAACCTCTTAGCACAAAACACCTAGACAAAGCCAATAATGGGGGAATACAGCCCCCAAACATATTCAGTGAAATCAGTTCTCATCATACCTTTCAACCTCTTAGCACAAAAAACCTGGACAAAGCCAATAATGGGGGAATACAGGCCCAAAAAAGGGACACATTTTAAATATTGATCTTATAAACAGAAAATTGCTAGAAT